>NC_080573.1:111236369-111541744 GCF_029962835.1 Magnolia sinica | reverse complement strand
AGAAAGTGTATTGGTGGCTTACCAGGTCGATGGATCATCTTATCCAATCTTCTCTACAGTCCTATATAGAGAATTGGTGGATTTGGTTCTATATTTTGATTGGGGATAAATTATGGAGTCCTCAATTCAAGAGGAATGATATTGATTTCTTGCACTAAAAATCTTGCAACATTAAGGTAAATTTGTTACTATCTAGATGGTAATTGATACTACATGCTTGAAATCTCTTTCTTTCTTTCTTATTCTTCTTCTTTTATTATTATTATTTTTAATTTTTAAAGCTTTCATGCTTTCATCTTTTAAAAGTTGTAACATTGAGCAAGTATGCAACATTGCAGTTTGGTCTCAACGAGTACATCTCTGTGGTTAGTTCGAACTATGGATGATTGATGCAGGACATGAAATTAAATATGACATGCAAGATTTCAAGCTTTAGATCATACCAATTTTAAACAATCACAAAATTCCACGTCCTACATACGATCAAACATTCAACAAGGGAAATCTACGGGGTCCAAGCCTACACACGTTTAGGGCTAGATCAAATAAAATTATAAATCAAACAATGCCCAAAGGAGTGTAAGATTCATCCACTCTTGCAAATGACTGTTCTCCAATTCAAGAGATTCACCATGTTTCAATTCGGGGAAAGTTTAGGGTTTGCAAAAGTTGGAAAAACTTGGAATTTGGAATTATTTAGGGTTATGGTTAGGGATTTAAGGCGAGAGGAGTGAAATTGAGGAGAGAATAACCTGAGATAGTCCACACGTATGGACAGCAGCCCAGCCTAGATGCACGTGCGTGGGTTCCTGTCCGCACGTGTGTGGGGCCCACAAAACTATAAACGGATAGCTAGGGGTTGGTCGGCCAGGGGAGGTCCACCCTCACGCCAAGTTTCACGTCGATCCGCAGTCTGGTGTGTGCGTGGTGCTTCGCCAAAGTTTCGGCCCCCTGGTGAGCCAGAATCTGAAAATCTGATGTAAAAGAGAATTTGGTTGCAAAGAAAAGATAAATCTGAAGATGAGAAGGGCTGTGGAAGATGATGGATGTGGGGTGTAAGAGGTGGGGGCGATTTGGGATGGTTGTGGCTTCGCACCACGGTAGTTAGCCCTTCGAGGAAGGGAGGGTTTCGCGGCCAATTAGCTACTTCAACTCCGAGGAATAGAGAAGAGAAAACACATAATTTTATTCATAAACTTCAATGGAAAAAAAAAAAAAAAAACCTACATGGGGTTGCCTATTTATAAGAAAACCCTAAACCCCAAAAGTCGCACCATGTGCGCACACTATTACTTAGAGACGAAGTAACAAAATTAACAACTAATCAACGCAATCAAAACCGTTCATGATGTTTCTAATAACAATAATAACCAAAACTCAAAATCCTAGATCATCTAGGGTAGTGGGCCACGATCATGAGATCCAATGGTGGAATACCTATGATGATCGGGTCCACTCCAATGCTCCATAGCACGGCCCCCTAATTAAGAGGTCCTCCATAGATGTCGTTGTTGATCCAGATCGATAGTGGGGCCTTCCTTCTCCTTAAGTATGTGCGTAGGGTGGGGGGCGTGTGCGTGCGCATGATGTCCCCACCAATGATCCGTTTAGACATCTAACATCCATAAATATGATATCAATCCAATTAGATTCCAACAGCTGCAAGCTTGATTGCAATGGTAGGTTCAAGCATGTATGTGGTTCCATCAGACCATCAATGGCTGATTGGATGCCCACTGATTTTGTTGAATTCATCTTTTTTGCATTATAGATGCTTCATAGATTCACATTGACGACGATCATAAAATGGATAGTCAAATGAGAAGTGGTCAATGGTATGAATTCAACAAACAAATGCCCAATTATCACAGGTTAAAGTAATTTAATCAGTCTGGTTTAATGTCCCATCTATAGTAGGGCTGATGATGCGGGAGGTTTAAACTAATGTGTGTTGAAGTGCATGCATGTGGATGGTCATACTCTGTGCCAGCTTATCAAATAACTCTTTTGGAAGCCTAAAAAGGGTTGTGAACAACTGAAGTGGCTAATGGCCTTGGCTAGTGTTTTCTCTTACCCATTGATACAATGCAGGGGTATGGCCATCCATATGCATGCGTGACCTGCACACTTGGCATAGATGTACATGACCCAAACTATCTAGATGGTGGGTCCCACTGGAGATGGAACACTACCAAAATTTGATTGATTGGATAATTTTAACTTTGATTAGGGGACTGTTTTTTTTGTTTAATTTTTGACAGTTTTTTTTTTTTTTTCTTTTTCATTTTAAGCATCCATTATTCTTATGTCATCTGTTCATTGTGATTCATGAGTAATGAGCGATCTGCAATGGGTCTTGCTTTGAGGGTTTGGATGTGCAAAACAAATGCCAAATTTACAAAGATTGCATGGATCACATACTTTGCTAGAGTATGAAATAACTCCCTTTACCCTTACATAAGAATGTGGTGTTTTCCAAGGGTTCAAAATATCACTATCATTGTGTGTATCAGCGACCTGGGATACAAAAACATGGATTGATATCATCAATAATGTCACAGATATTGGGGAATGTATTGCTGTTTGAGGGAAACATTGGAGAAACATTAGGAAAAAGGTGGAATTTTTCAGTGAAACATTAGGAGATGTTAAAAATACATGATCAAACAGTTGGGACTCAAAATATTACTTAAAAGAACTATACAGAATAGGTTTCCATCGTATAGGGGCCCAAACTATGTGATGTTGGGCATAAGTATTTAACCGATAAAATATGGTTTTAATGCAGTAATTTAAAGCACCCCTAGGAAGAGATCCTCCAAACAATTTTTTATTTAAATTTTTATTTATTTATTATTATATGAAGTGTTGCAGGTAGTAATGCTGATATCGTAGAATATTATTGATAATATCGGTGATCTTATCGCATGTATCGACGATACCAGGTATTTATTTAAGAGGGCTATGACTGATATCTTGCAATATCGAAAATATCAGATGATATCAACAATATTATTGATAATATCGACTGATACAGTGTATTTTTTTTATATCACACCCTGTATCTATATTGCCGACCTGTGCTACAGATAATATTGGCCAATATCATCGAGAACCAGTGTTTTAAATAGCGAATAGCATGTAGCGTAGTGCTCACTCCTTTGAAGCATGAGACGTAAGCTACATAGTGCATAGCATAAGCTACACGCTACTAGATTTTTATTAATGGTTGAGCTTCGTTACACCAATTTCATGATATTCTGCACCAAATTATCCTGATTAATAATGAACCTTACCAAAATTGCATGATATTCGGTGCAACCAAATGCAACCTAAAGTAATAAGAAAGGACAGTGATTAAAGAGCAATGAAACTGATTTAATAATGTTACTTATATTATTTTACCAAGAGTACTGATAAGTGAAAACATTACTAATTTTTATTGAAAATAGAAAAATGTATGAAGTCATTGAAAACATTAATTGATTTTAACGTTTCAGTGAAAAGTAACTTGTTATGCAAGTTACATATCGTGTAGCATATAGTCTCTGTTGCGTGTAGCGTATGCAAATTATCATGTAGCATAGGCTACACACAACTTAAGCTATTTTCATGAGCTACGTAGCTTTAAGGCTAAGCTATGCTACATAGCAATAACGACTTAAGAGAATCAACCAAGTCTTTGAGTGGAGCTGACTGGACATCAAGTTGAGTTTTTTGGTTTTCAAATGGAAATACATTTACCTCCAAATACATTGAGGCAATATATCTTCCCTGGACCTTTGTAGCCAAGGTTTGAAACAATACTAACTGTTAAGATTTCTATTTATTTGGATTTCCAGCATGAAAAGAAAATTATGTCCTTGTAAAACATTGGATGATGTTCTCAAGTCAACAACACTTTGACTTTCTGATATTTTATTCGAGTGGGAATATGGATCATTGGCCCAATGCAAATGAAATTTCTGGTTACTTGGTAGGGTCAGCATGAAGAATCAATAGCACTCTGAAAGCTTTGGGACTAGTTTTTGTTTGTTCTTTTGTTCTTAAAGATGTGAAGACAGAGTAGCAAGAGTGATTTTTTGCTTATTTTGCAGGTTCTGCATTGCAATTGAGTCCTGTGCTACCAGGCACAGTTTTTGCAGATGCTTCAGAAGTTAGAAAACTAATAGAGTCTAAAGGATATTTTAAAGGGTCTTCTGATTCTCGGGCTTCTGGACTTGATAGTGTTATGGTTAGTGATCTTGCCATATGTGCTCTCGGTGGACTTGTCGATCATTTATCTAGGTTGATGGTAAGATTTCCATGTTTTTTCCTCTGGAACTCTCTGGTTTGCATTTTATTATGATTAAACTTGTCTACTTCAAAATCAGCTAGATGATGCATTACGTAATGGAGAAATTTTGCCTTATCAAGTGTATTCAAGCTGCCTAAGGATGGATGGCCAGACTCTTGTAAATCTTGAGATTTTCAGCAATAATGTTGATGGTGCTGCATCTGGTAGATGGCAATGACTCTTTAGTTTGGTTATGCACATTTTCTAAATTTGAGTTTTCTATTTTCGAATAAACTATTTACGTAGTTCTAGGTTTTCAGGTACACTATACAGACATCTTGATAGTTGTATCACTTCGGCTGGGAAGCGGCTTTTAAGAAACTGGATCTGCCATCCACTGAAGAATATTGGAGAAATCAATGATAGGCTTAATGTGGTAGAGGGATTAATGAAGCAGTCCGAAATAACATTCATCATAGCACAGTATCTACGGAGACTTCCTGATCTTGAAAGACTGCTGGGACGAGTTAAGGCCAGCGTTGGGTCCTCAGCTGTACTTTCATTGCCCTTAATTGGAGAAAAAGTATTGAAGCAGCAGGTATGTTTGATTCATTTGTTGTTGAGGTCCTTGTCTTTATATGTTTTGGCATTGGCTGATATTCTGGGCATTGCGAATTTGTGTGGTTCAAATTCCTTCAAGTTATTTATGTCTTTATATGGTATTCTGGGTTGAGTGATTCTTATGAACAATGTTTGTGGAATCGATAATATCAGCCTTTTTATTATCGATATCATCCGGGTCCGATACGAAACACCGAGGGAATTACCAAATTCCCCTGTATCACATGATATATCAATGATATGGCACATATCTAAGTGCTGGTGGGCAAGATGTTTTGTATCCTTTACAATACGGCTGTGACCGTTACACGATACGGTGGCGAAACAGGGTAGTTGGTTTTTTCGGACCGTATTAGCTGTTACGGGGCATAATGACCATTATTCCTATAATGGTCGGAAAACGATCATATTTTTTTTTTTTAAATCCATTTTTCTCCTTGATTTTTCACTTTTCTCATTCTAAAAACTTTCCTAGATCATTCTACTACAGATTTCAGCCACTTTTACTGTAGTTTTTTGGATTAAAACTGTAAGTTGGATGGTTTAATTTGACTACTTGTATGCCACATGTGCAATTTTCTAAGTGTGCTCATCATCCATAACTCTGCCATGGTATCAAATCTTTTCTCTTTTCTCATTTAGAACCTTTCCTTGTTAGTTTAGCACCACATAAAAAATGGGGCTGACTCTTCAATCGTACTCATGGCATAGTTGTACATAGACCTTCCAAATTGTTGACCCACCAATCTGATAGTCAGATAAATATAGAAGCCTAATTTCTGGTTTATCATACAATCTAAATTGGGAGACGTAATTTGGATTGTGTAATCTGAATTAGTTGCGTGATATTTGAATGAGATGGACTCATTCTGTCTATAACCGCTTCACATTTGTTAGAAAGTGCGTAATTTAGGACTCTTATGTAAAGGAAATTTATTATGTTTTCTTTTTTGGTAATGCTATGAGTTCTAAGGGTGCAATCACGTCTTTTGACATTTGCTGAAGTTCTATTGAAAATTTTCATCATTTTCCCAATGTTTCCCCACACATGATGATACATTCCCAATGCATGTGATATCCCTTGTGATGCCGATATGTCTGTATCCTAAGGGTGTGATGCATCAATACCAATACTGCAAACATTGCTTGTGAGTACTGGGGTTACTTGTGGTGATCTGCTCTTTTGTTGCTTGGCAAGGCATGGTTAGAGAATTGAGTATTTTTTGTTATACAAGTCGTGTGATCAGTTTCCTACTCCGGACCCTGGTAATGTGTGCAAGTTGTTGCTTGCTGGCCTTGGATCTTCTTAGGGGTGTACATCGAGTCGAACCAAGTCGAGCTGGCCTCAGCTCGACTCGGCTTGGCCACTAGCTGACCTCAGCTTGAACTTGGCTCGGCTTGGTCCTTGAGCCTGACTGGCCAGCTCGGCTCGGTTCGGTCAGCAGCTCGGGCCAGTTCGAGCCGAGTTCCCCTGTGCAGCATATCCACAAACACCTGGACTGCACCTTCAAAATCCCACTTTATTTAAAACCGAAGCAATGGTTTTACAGGTATTTTATCAAACACTTTCTAAGCAACATAAAAACCAAGAAAAAAGGGTTAAAAAAGGGTATTTGTTTCATGTACATACCTTCCTTGCCACCAGCTACACTTCATTGAGTCATTTCATCAAACACTTGGTGAGCAACATCAATAACAAAGTAACCGAGTCAACGAACTGGTTCGATCCGAGTTGAGTCGAGCTAGGGCCAGCTCGAACTCATTTTCGAGCTCAAAAAATCAGCTTGACCCGGCTCGAACTCAGCTTCGAACTGAGTCGAATTGAGCTTTTTCGAGTCGAGTCGAGCAAGCTAACTGAGCTAGCTCGGTTCGTGCACACCCCTAGATCTTCTACATAAAAAATTTATCTATACTTTCTAAAGTATTTTTGTATAAAATTTAAACAAGTTTGTGTTAGCATTCTATGAACAATGCCTTGAATGGTGGTAGTGTTCTTTTTATTCCTTCTCTGTTTTCACAAATGTAGGCTCACTGAAAGCTGTCTAACAATGCATGTTTTATCAGTTTATATGTCATAGTTGCATCAGAACACCTAAGGCCCCATCTCTAATTATTTGGGTGATGCATTAGAACTGTTATGCTGGTCCTTATTTATGAAATTTCCCACAATGATACATATATCCAAATTCCCATGTATGATAGTGGTATCATACAGTCCTGAAATATCTACGAAGATGGAAAGGCTTACTAAGATGAAGTTAGATTCTAGTTAAACACTAATTAATAAAAAGGAAGAGGGTCACCACATTAATCTTTCATCTAATAGTTAAATATGTAATTTTATGTTTCAGGTGAAAGCATTTGGCACTCTTGTTAAAGGGCTTCGGATTGGTATGGAATTGCTAGTAATTTTACAGAAAGAAGATTATGGAATCTCGTCACTATCAAAAGTTTTGAATCTTCCATTGCTTAGTGAGCTTGATGATGTTCTCACACAATTTGAAACTGCTGTGGATGATAGCTTCCCCCAATACCAGGTTTGCTACTACCAACCATTGTACTTTCAGATGTTTCGATATGCCAATTTTTTTATGAATTTCTCAAATTTTATTGAAAAGAAGGATATGATTCAAAAAGAGGTGCCAAAAACACAACACCAGACACCAAGGAACAAAGACCACAGGAAAAAGAAAAAACGGCAAGAACCTCGTGCATCCCACTCCCAAATCACACCTGACAGTCAATCAATAACTAATCCCTCAAGACTCATTCCTTAGAAGGAGTTCCTTTTTCCATTAGCAATTTAGAGAGCATGGGAGAGAGGAAACAAAAAAAGATTGAAGGAGAGAGAGAGAGAGAGAGAGAGAGAGAGGGGGGGGGGTGGGGGTGATGCTTTGGGTAGAAGAATTAGCAAGTTGATCTTTAGACTTTTGATGAGAAGTGAATTTCCTTACAGATGGCCTAGCTTAGAATGATGCAATGAGATCATCAACGAATTAGCACAAAAATAATGCTAGTCAATCACAAGCTTAATGAATTCAAATATTTAACCATGCTCAGGTTCAACGTTAAATCACCACCTGTTAGTTAGATCTTATAAAACATGATTAGATAGTGACAAGAACATCTTGTTTTGTTAAATGGTTTAAGAACTAGGGTTTTGGGAATTGGGGATTTTGGAAAAATTAGGGGATTTTGGGGAAATTAGGATTAGGGGTTTAGATGTGGGGTTTTTAGAGTGAGGGTTAGAAGAAAGGAAATTAGGTGAGAGAGGGAAAAAAGAAGACATAAAGAGGGAGGGTTGTCTCTACGACAGTCGTACGACTCTGTCCATATAGTCATACGGACAAACAAGTGCGTCCGTACAAGGGTGTGGTTAGGGTTGGGTTAACACTTGATGATGATGATGATGGATGAAGGGTTGTAGAAGAAGAAGAACGAAAGTTTAAAGAAGAAGAAAGAAGAAAAAGAAAGAAGAATGGGATGTAGAGATGGAGAAGAAGAAATACATTGAAGAAGATTAGTGGAATCACTCACCACTCCATTCACAGGAGGTTATGCTTCATCTCAAAGCAAGGAGAAAGAAGAATTTTATTTCATATGCTCCTTAATGGGGTATGGTGTGTATGTCCAAGCCTTGTATAGTCTCAAGAAAGACTTCTTACAAACAGATGCTCTCAGATAAAAAGTTTCACATAAAGATACTCAATAAAATAATTTTTTTGCCCAACTCCCTAAACTTAGCAAAAATATAAGCTAAACAAAAAATAATAATAATAATAACGAACATATAAACAACTAAATAAACTAAACTATTTCGTGGCCCCATCAATGCCATCTTTCAAAATGAAAATCAAGCTCTAACCCATTCTTTTGCTTGGGCCCAGAGCCTTATAGATAAAACATAATCAAGGGCCTCCCACTCCATGCAATCGTAAACTTTCTCCTTTTCTAATTTTAGAATGAATATGTGTTGGTCATTTATTCAAGTGTTAATCTAAAATTTTGTGAGTTATAGACATGGAGATATCTCTACCATGATTTTCTTCAAGAGGCATGAAGAATGTCTTATGATTATATCTTTGCATAGTAATAGAACTGGCTATTAGTTTTGTAATGGGCATTATTCCTTGAGTTAGATTGAGATGGAGAGAGAATAGGAGAAAAAGCAATAGAAAAGAGAGAAGGCTTTGGTGATTATGCCTCTAGCTTCTCCCCTTATTATCATTAGGGCTTTCATAATATATGTGAAGTACACAAGTACCTCCACTTAGTCCATAACCAAAGCCCATATGCTTAAACTCTATGTTAATACATACTTTAAGGACTAAACAAAAGGAATAATGAAATGAAACAATATAAACCATACTCTCCATGCGAAGTGGGTCACACTTGTGATCATTACCATCCCTCACAGTCCATTAACACTCTTAAAGGTGGGACATATATATCATGACTGTCTAGCTTGATTAAGAAATGATCCCAATGAGTGCAAACAAGAGCCTTAATGAACAAATATTGCCCAATTGATCTTGATATGTAATGAACGGCATGTAAATTTTTTGATAAAGCAACAAGAAACTCTTATGTGCTTAGTTCTCTCATGATAAATTGAATTATTGGCAATATGAGAAGTAGCTTGATTATCACAATATAGTTTTATGGGAACATAAACCATAAACTCAAACTCACTCATCAATGTCTTTAGCCAAATAAGCTCACACGTAGCATGAGCCATTGCCTTATACTATGCCTTTGCACTTAAATGGGCCACCACGCTTTGTAACTAGATTTTCTCCTACAAGGTTATAATAGCCCGTAGTAGATTGTCTATCAAATGGAGAACCAACCCAGTCTGCATCTAAATACCCTTCTACTTGAAGATGACCATTGTGCTTATATAGAATACTACGACGAGGAGGTTTCTTTAAGTATCTGAGTATACGAAACATGGCTTCCATATGAGGAATACGAGGAGCTTGCATAAATTGGTTGACCACGCTTACAATAAAAGTGATATCAGGTTATGTGATTGTTAAGTAAATCAATTTTCAAATGTGTCAAGGATAATTTCCTAGATCATTGATCAACTCTTCTTAATCCTCACTCAACATTTGATTTGGGCCCACATGAGTTTTAATTGGTTTGTCTCCCAAAAGATCAGGCTCGATCAGTAAATCCATCACATATTTGCATTAAGATGAACTAATGCCCACCTTAGATCTTGCTATTTTAGTAAAGGATGGCCCAAATCCTTTATATAAAAGTGTTGTTGCAAAAACGGCTTCAACTTGTCAAGCCCACACTATCACTGCCAGGGACAATGATACCATCCGCATACACTACTAACACAATGACACCCACCTCACATCGCCTCACAAAGACAAAGTGATTAGCCTGACTCTGTTTCATTCCATGTTAAAATGCCACTTTACTGAATTTGTCGAACCAAGCTCTCAGAGAATTCCCCATGAGCAACAAAGCTAGGTGGTTGCTCCTTATAGACTTCTTCAGTAAGATCACTATAAAGGAATACATTCTTCACATCAAGTTGGTCTAAGTGCCAGTCAAATTTGTGATGGCCAAAATGATTACCCACATAATTAAGCTTTGCCATTGGTGAAAATATCTCAGAATAGTCGATTCTTGGACTACGAATACCCTTTAGTGACCAACCGGATCTCTAAGCATTCCATTTGAGTCGTTAGGATTGTAACTAATTGTATACACCCATCGACTCCCAACCACATGTTTTTCAGAAAGTCAGTCAGTCAGAGTTCAAGTTTGATTGTCATGGAAAGCAACCATCATATCTTCTATAGCTTGTTTCCAACCATCATGACTAAATGCTTCTTAAAAAGAAGGGATTTTTACAAATTAGTACCTCATTAATACGCTATTTACATTATTTATCATGTTATTGTCAAATGGGTACCTTCTGTTAGTTTTCCTTTAACTTCCGTTATCATTTTTCCTATAATGATAAAAATGCCCACTAATGAGGTTGCGTTAAAAAAAAAAAAAAACGTAGGTAGATGTAATTATCAGAGGGTTTTTTATATATATATATACCGATTGGATTGGGAAGTGCTGTGTGGGCCCAAAATGATGTATGTGTTTTATCCATGCCGTCCATCCATTTTTCGAGATCATTTTATGGCATGAGCCCAAAAATGTGGCAAATCCAAATCTCAAGTAGACCACACCAAAAACAGTGGTGATTGAACTCCCACCATAAAAAATAAAATTTTAAAAAAAAAAAAAAAAAAAAAAAAAAACTTCTCGGGCCCACTGTAATGTTTATTTTCCATCCAACTTGTTGATTAAGTCGCACAGACTTGGATGAAGGGAAAACACGGGTACAACTTCATCTAAAACTTTTATGGTTCCCCCCAGGGAGTTTTTAATGGTGTTCATTGAATCACCCTGGTTTTTTTATGATGTGGTCCACCTAAGATCTGGATCTGTGTCATGTTAGGCTCATGCCCTAAAATGATCTTGAAAAATGGATGGATGACATAGATAAAACAAATACATCTTGGTCGGGCCTACAAAGAACGTTATGCAAACAACATTTAAGTTAAAGGCTCTCCTGCCACAGCAGGTTAGGGGAGCAATCGCGTGTGACCATATCTTTGTGCTTGGGTTGTGTGGGACCCATAGAGATATCCGTGACAAATCCACTTCATCCATCTGTTTTCAATAGACCGCAATAGGATAGGATTTTAAAAATCAGGCAGATCCAAAACTCATGTGGGCCATACCACATGGAACGGTGGGGATTGAACGCTTGGTAGTGACAGAAGTTTTGTATCGGGATGATATTTGTTCCTACAGTTTAATTTGAGTCATAATAATTCTATGAACAGTTTGGATGGCATATAAACATCATGGTTAGCTCTAGGAAGGTTTCAACGGTGGACATCGTGGTTCCCACTTTTTTTTTTTTTTTGGGTGTGGCCCTCTGTGCTTTGGATTTTCATGATTTTTTGAATCATGTCATATTGTGGTCTTTCAAAACAGATGGACGGAGTGGATTTGTCAAGGATATCTCCCGTGGACCCCACATAGCTCGGGCACAAAGATATCTTTGTGCCCATGGTCACAGGTAATTGCTCACGCATGTTAAAGCGTTTCCAAATTTAGTGTAGATCGTCTGGGTTGAAGGCATAGGCAATTTCCATGCCCTCGCTTCTCATTGGTACACATCGTTGTCGACGACACCATTATTGGGACTCGCATAAGCACACAGAGAGGAATCAACAAATTAATCACAATCGCACAAGCAAATCCAACCAGAGTACAATCCGAATTTTCATGGAAAAACCCTTGCGGGGAAAAACTACGGCACAAAGCGAGAATGCACTATGAAAAATGAAGTTACAAGAGATGAAAGCATAGCGATCAAAGCCCCAAGAGGAAAAGCCCTACCCTTTTTCTCTCCAAAACACTCTTAAACCCTTAAGCACGTCTTAGAGAACCCTAACCTTACCCTAATCCTGATTACACTCGATATATATACTACCACAACCGGAACATGAAACAAATCGCGCACTTACGCAGTTCTGCGCGCACCTTCAATGGGACTTGCAATGGCATCGATAGCCATCGAGGACCTGTCGATGACATCGAAACCACCTTCGATGCCATCAAGTAGCAACTACAAAATTGTCCAGCAATCAACTAGGATTTTTTCAGGTTTAATGGGATCGAGCATATGTCGATGGCATCAACATTTGCTCGATGGAATCAAGTGGTATGTCGATGTCATCGACAGACCCTGTTACAGATGGATTTAAGACATTAGACAACAATCTCCACCCTGTTGCTTCTCACACTCGTAGTCATCATCCCACATTGCATCCTATTTCTAATTTTGTCTCGTATGAGTCTATTACACCATCATATCGTGGGTTCTTGGCCGCCATTTCCTCTTTCACTATTCCTAAATCAGTGCTTGAGGCTCTTTCATTCCCTGCTTGGAAGCAAGCAATGGAAGCAGAAATGGTTGCTCTTCATAAAATGGCACTTAGGATCTTGTTCCATTACCTCCAAGTAAGAGTACAATTGGATGCAAGTGGGTGTTCTCCATAAACTATTGAGTCGATAGATATATTGAGCGTTATAAAGCTCGTCTGGTGGCTAAAGGCTACACACAAGATTTCGGGGCTGATTACAATGAAACCTTCTCACCCGTGGCAAAGTTGAATTTAGTTCGCTTGATTATTTCCTTGGTTGCCAGTCTTGATTGGCCTCTGTTCTGGTTGGATGTTAAGAATGCCTTTCTTCATGACGATATGGTAGAAGAAGTGTATATGGATCTGCCCTCCGGGTTTTTAGCTCAAGGGGGAGTTTGGGAAGGTGTGTAAGCTGAAAGGATTCTTTATGGCCTTAAGCAATCTCCCAGAGCTTAGTTTGCTAAATTTAGTGCTGCTATTCTCCTCTTTGGCTTTAGAAGATGTTAGACAGATCATAGTCTCCATTCATACTCGAGAAGAAGGCAGAACTATTACACTTGTCTACATGGAAGACATTGTTGTGGTCGGGGATGACTTGGGAGTTTATTGATCACGTTAAGCACAAGTTGAGTGAAGAATTTGAGATCAAAGATCTAGGTCTATTGCAATACTTTCTAGGGATTGAAATTGCTCGTTCATCTAAAGGCATCTTCATATCCCAAAGAAAGTATACTTTTGATCTGCTGAGTGAGACTGAGAAATTAGGTGCTCGTCTAGCTTTATCTCCTATGGACCAGAAGCACTCGTGGCATGCATCTGGAGGTGAGAGTATGACAGATCTGGGTATGTATCAGAGATTAGTTGGAAAATTGATCTACTTGACGATTACAAGACCGAACATTGCTCAAGCTGTAAGTATTGTCAGTCGATTCATGCACTCGCCAAAGGTGCCTCATTTGGATGTTGTACATTTCATATTAAGATAGCTGAAGTCATGTCCATGACGTGGTATTCTTTATATGAATCATGGACATGTTAATATTCCTGACCGGGCAGGATGCTCAATGGACAGAAAGTCTACTTCTGGCTATTGCACATTCGTTTGTGGCAACTTGGTTACATGGAGAAGTAAAAAACAAGTAGTCATATCTTGATCTAGTGCAGGAGTAGAGTATAGAGCTATGGCTCATGCGGCTTGTGAATTCTTGTAGCTGAGATCCATTATGATGGAACTGGGTTTCCCTATTACCTCAACTATTCCTCTATATTGTGACAATCAGGTTCCCATTCATATTGCGTCTGACTCAGTGTAATGCTCCGAATTTTCACGGCCAGAGTTTATACTCGTGTCCAAGAAAATCCGGTGTTAATAATGTATAAATTGGATGCCTTAAAAATCGCACCTTATTATTTTATTTTATTTTCATTTAGATCACATCCAAATACATTCATGAAGATAACATTCACAAGAATAAAATTGACTGGATTGATTATTTCATCAGAGTAAAGAAATTCAATAAATAATAAAATGCCTTCTCAATGGAAGTTTATTACATTAATCGAGTTCGCAGCGAAAGTATAAAACTAAATAATAAAACTATCTTCATATTCTTTCAATATAGTCTTTTATAGGGAGATGGTCCTCTAGGTCTTCAAGCTATACATTACCTGTATCATCTGTACGGTTGGGAGAGGGTCAATGCCCTACTCATAGTGATAGTCATCCTTTAAGATTAACAGTAATTCAAGAGATTCACAAAAGCAATGTAAAGGTTCTGATACATCCCGTACTCTACAACTACAAGAGGTATCAATATGCATAAACAATCTACATGAGATGTATGCCTAACAAAGTATATGCGGTTTATCACACTTAGCGATTGCCACAATGTGGAATACGATTATAGTTATCCAACTTGCCTCTCATCTCATACTACAGAGAGTCGCCGGGGTGTCCCACGTTTAACATGGATTTATGCAGTTATCCCAAGACGAACACAACACATGACCGGGTGAATCACGCAACCCGGATTAGAGCGACTAATTGCGACATCCAACCCCCATAAAGAAAAGAATTGATGTAACACGTATATATAACAGTTTACATACACCAACTGGTGCACCATCACCCATGAAATATGGAATTACGTGTCGCCCCAGGGCCGCTACCGAAAACGCATTACGTCCACAATATTTTTCGATCGCTAGAAGAGGAATTCCCAACATAGTACTTGCACTTATAGAGAATATAAACTGAATCACGGAGGTTCTTGAATATCAAGACACATGCCTAAGCCTTAAAGATAAATAGCACAGGCCAATATAGACAAGAGTGACAATGGTCAACTCAAACGGTGGCAATGGCCAACATAGCAAATTGAAGAGCGACAATGGCCGGTTCTTTAATAAGGAGAGTGGCAATGGCCAACTTAATAAATAGAAGAGCGGCAACGGCCGATTCTTTAATAATGAGAGTGATAATGGCCAACTCAATAAATAGAAGAGCGGCAATAGCCGATTTTTTAATAAGGAGAGTGGCAATGGCCAACTCAATAAATAGAAGAACGGCAATGGCCGATTCATTAATAAGGAGAGTGGCAATGACCAACTCAATAAAGAGACGAGTGGCAGGGCCAACTCAAATATATTTGATAGGGCAAGGGCCGATTCATTAATAAGGAGAGTGGCAATGACCAACTCAATAAAGAGACGAGTGGCAGGGCGAACTCAAATATATTTGATAGGGCAACGGCAAGGCTTGTATCCATGGCTCTACATTAATTTAGAAAGATCACTTATAAGCAATATTATATTATAATATCAAATGGCAAATAATTGATAGTAAACATATAATTGCAGGAAGAATTCAAAGTAACACGAAGGCATGTTAAGGCAAGGTAGAAATAACAGGATGACATGTAAGGGCAAAGTAAATATAATAACTTAAATTAATGTAAGCCTAAAGGATAAAACCCTCACCTCAAGCTCGACTCAAATCTAGCCCTTACTCAGTCCAGGACCAGCGAGTTGACTCGAAACCCAACTCTCTCTTTTCTTTTTCTTCCTCTTTTCTTTTCTTTCCCCTTTCTTTTTCTTTCTTTTCCTTTCTCTTTCTCTTTCTCTTTCTTTCCCTTTTCTTTTCCTTTCTTTTTCTCCTTCTCTCTTTTCTTGTTACTGCTACTCGGCTAGAATTTCCTTCCTCTCCCTCTCTCTCTCTTTCTTCTTTGTTGTACTTTCAAGGTGGTGGAGTGGGTGTTTTTATAGGGCGTGGGAGCCACTAGATTAACTGTAACTTTTATGCCGACTTGTTTACGTAGCAAGGGAGAATCGGGAGACTACCTTACGCACCTCCCTATTCACATGCTAGAAAACGGTGCGGGAGTTTTTGATTTTCCCATCTTCCCTTATGATTTTGTTGTAGGCTCGGTCGGTTAATGGCTTGAACGTCTCAGATCGGTTTGTTGTTGTCGGTTGGCCCACCAGATCGATGGCCCGGATGCGGAGACGTGATACATGCGGAAGTTGTTTTCGCAAGAAATGGCAGGCTTGTGTGAAGCCTGCGTGGAAGATGGATGAATGCCGAGTTTCCATCCCCTTTCCGTCTCTTCTTCTTGTCAGGGAGTGGTCGGAATTCTAGCACCTAGGGTTTGGGGTTTGGACGACTCAGATCTCATTGAGCTATCCAATTCGGGAGTTTGGTGGTGTGATTTCCGCTAGCCATGTTTTCTCTGAACGTTGTTACCGCAAACAGGGTATCGATTTTGGGTCCGGCTGGATCATGTGGGATCTACATACGGTGTGCCTTTGGGAAATCCACACCCTTCATGAGTTTCCTCGCCTCGTGTTTACCCATGGGCCTGAATTTGGGGTGGATCCATTGATCGGGTGGCCCACATATGGATCATGGAGATTGGGGTAAAACTCCTTGTTTTACCCTATTCTTGGTTGCCACTGTTACAATATGCGGAAGAATGCTATTCAGTTTGGATTGTCCGGGATAGGCGGGGTCCATTACAATCAGTTTTCATACAATCCACTCCATCAATTTCACAGGGTTGTTTTAGGTTATGGGCCAAAAGATGGAGTGGATCCGAGTTCTGAGTGGGCCACACCATTAATCAACGTGGGTTTTAGGTTCACTGTTGAACCAAGCCATTATGGGGAGTTACGTGCATGGCAGTGATTGCACTTAACTTCTTGATTTTGTGAATGGTTAGGTAAAGGTGGGGTCCAATGTGATGTTTGGTGAGAAATCCACTCCATTCATCACGTTTACAAGGTTATGTTTGGCCATGGGCTCAAATATGGGACACATCTAAGTCCTAGGTGGGCCACACGTTGTAACCATGTATTGGTGGTAATTCACCTGAAAGGAAACTTCCGTAAACAGATTGGTTAAGAGCTATACATGAGAATGGGCTTTTAATTACAATCTTACTCCTTTCTCTAGTCCAGACTTCTGTCGTCCGTATCTTGCAACTTCACCCTCTAAACAAAGTGCAGTTTGACAGGTGAACGTTATTTTACACGCCCTCTCAACTGGTTAAATTTGGGCCCTGATCTATCAAGGATGACCAAGATGCTCATTTAGTGGCTAACACACCCTGTAATTCAAAATAACATATGTACACTTCTAATTGACAAGTTACCCAGTAGTTTGGACCTAAACCTTAAGATCTTCATGATGATCGGTTTACCGTGATGTTCGTGTGGTTTGTTTGGCGGATCTAAACATGACGGATGGTCAGATGACTTGCTAAAAATATGGGAACTTGATTGTTAGCACTCCAACCATGTATGTAGGTGGATGTACGGTTAGTTTCGTAAATGGATGGACATAAAGCGGGTTTCTAGAGTGATTAGGGGTAGGAGATGTATACCGTTAGATTCGAGTGATTTGTTCACATGTGTAAGTTCTTTAGATTATAATTCTGATGGTGGGTTAAGCATATTCATATGGGGTGAATAAGATGAACGAATCATAATATTGATCTGATAAGTGGATGGACGGATGTAGAGGTCAAGTAGCTAGTTTACCATGATCTAACGGTTGAAATTCGACATGTACGGTTAATTTGTGATAATTAGGCATGGTTTAAAATTTCTCATCAAGCAGATCATGGGAACCATAAAATCTAGAATTCAGGGGTCTAGGTTAATGACATTTTTGTAATTATTATTGATATAAAAGTTTTGTGAAATCTAATGGTTCTGAATGGTTATATGTTCATTTCTAAACAATTCTTACAAAAGAACTTACATCTAAATCATTATAGATAAAGAGTTATTCACTGATTTAGTCAAAGGAAGGTACATATATCAAATCACATAATCAACGGTCAGATGACTTGATTTATGAATGAGGATCATTCTTAACGGTCAGATTTATGTTGGAGAATAGATGTAGGGTTAGGATAGCTAAATTGATATTGTACATAAGTACATATTAAGTTAAATTTTCATGGTAACACTTGAGAACTTTCAATACTTGAGTATTGAAAAGTTTAGGGTGTTACAATCTACCCCCCTTAAACAAAATTTTGCCCCCGAAATTTAATTACTTCTATTTATATCGATTCATTGTGTTTAAGTTTTTATTGTATTCTTCATGAGATAGATATATGTGCCTAGGCTTGCTTTTACTTGGCTACCTAAAATTGGGACGCTACACTCAGTCTTTCTTGAGCGGACTAAACACATTGAGGTTGATATACATTTCATTCGAGAGAAGGTATCCTCTAGATTACTAGTTACTACATTTGTCAAATCTACGGAACAACTGGCAGGCATGTTTACAAAGGTTCTCAACTCTCCCATGTTACAAGAAATCTCTGGCAAGTTGGGTATGACAGACATTCATACACTTGAGGGGGAGTGTTGGAATATTAAGTTAGTAGGGTCATTTCTGTAAATATGATATTAGTGGGCTTATTTGCAAATATTGTATAAAGTGGATTGTTATGATGTACTAAAAAGAAACCCTACATATATATTGAATCAGAAAATAGAGAGATCCCACGTTTTCTCTCTTTTTCCAAACCCTCTCTCTCGCATTTTTCTCTCATCTCTCTCACATTCCTCGTCTTTGGTTTTTTCATGCTTCATGGTGTACACATGTACATGCATGGATGTTTGGATAGCTGAATGAACGGATCGATGCATGCATGTATCCTTTATACATGCGTGGATGGATGGATAGATACATGGTTGGATGGGTAGTTGAGTACACATATGGACAGATGGGTGAGTTGAATGGATGGTTTGGTTTACATGGGCTGTGCACACGTTATTTCAAGGGACTATTTTGAGGGATTCACATGTGAACTAGTGTACAGATTTGAAGTGCAATTCAATGGTCACAAGTGGACAGATTTAGGGCAGTGGTCAACAATCTTAGGTGGATAGTTTTCGTTCACTAATCAACGGTTACAATTGGGTAGGTTTTAGGTCCAAATGAATGGTCAATGTTGGACAGGTTCAACACCCAATCTAATGGTCCGAATTGGACAGATTTGATGCACAAGTTAACAGCCATGAGTGGACAGATTCGGTTCACAAATCAACAGTCAAAAGTGAATTGGGCTGATTTAAGATGTAAGCTACCGGTCATACTTGGGCAGGTTTTTGACACCATTCGATGACTGAGATTGGGCTGATTTGGTATGCCGGTTAATGGTCAAGGTTGGATGGGTTTAATGTATAAATCAATCGACGAATGGTTGGTTGTGTGCGCAATGTGTATTGTGCATGGTTGATTACACACTCATGTGTGTGTGTGTGTGTGTGTGTGTAAGAAACAAAATGTCGATCAATCAGATGAAGATGAACTTGGAGTATTTACTCTAACCTGCATGCTGAACACAGGTAAATGCATTTGTAGTAGATGAAACTTCACTACCACCAAGATTTGGAGCTCGCACAAGTTCATACTTAGGACGAAGACTAGAAAGAAATTTGGTGATGCAAAATTCCTCTTACTGCCTTCTTATGGTCTCATAATCAGTTGACAGGGGTTGGTATACATTCAGTTCTTCCTACATACCCCGCAACACCGAATAATACTCACCTACACTCTTATCCCCTCATTGAAGTGCAAAGATGTTTTGAAGTAACTAGTTTATATGAGTCAAATTCTTCTCACCCAGATACATCTCTTTTAAATTTTCTCAAACTTCTCTTACCATTTCAGAAAAAATAACATTTGCACTAATATATGATAGTGGGATACAAGAAAGTGAAAGAAAAGGAAACACTATATTGGATCTGTTTCAGTTCTAATACAATGTTCCTTGAGTTAGAGTCAGATTGAGAAGGAGAAAGAGAGAATATGAGAAGAAGCAAGAGAAAAGAGAGAGAAGGCTTACGAGGTTGTGAAGCCCCTAGCCTCTCCTCTATTATCATTAGGGCTTTCATAATATATGTGAAAGTATCTTTCAAAATATGCATGTGTGCATGCATGTTTGTTTGTTTGTTTTTAGATTAAGATATTTGGCTAAACAAATGACAATTATTTAAGAACAAGTCCCCTCAATTGTGGAATGCACAAACTTTCCATAACACAACATTTAATTGAGTAAAATGCTTTGTTCGTTAGTTGAAGTGAGGCAATGCTATGGCAGATTCAGTTTGAATTGTTTTGTTTGCTAGTTGAAGTGAGGCAATGCTGCGTGAATCAGTGACCAAACCTCATTTAGGACCTTTTGTTATTTATCTTCAGCACCTAATTCGTTTGTGACAGCCACACTCCTTGCTAGATATTCTCAATCTGAAGTTGTAAGACCTATTGGCATCTTTCTTTATAGCAGTCCCATCCTTGCAAGAAACTCAAAGAGTCTAACAGAAATCATGATACATGAATGGCCTTCGATATCTCGTGGAGTTTAAGACATCAATGGTCTTCCAGGATCTCATAGTTTATAGTGATTTTTATGGGAAAATTCCTCATCAATCCCAAATTTACCAAAGAATTCCCCCACAAATAAAAATACTTGGGCAGTGCTTTTTGGGGCCCGTGTCATGTTTATGACATCTAACCTGTCAAAAATATGCAATCAACTATGATAATGACACGAACCAAAAAATCTTTTTGATTGAATCACCTGATGGCCTGCACATGCATTCTGAAAATCATGCTAGATTACAGCTTTTGGATGGGTTGGATGTCATACAATATCACGTGGGCCCCACATTTCTCCACTTTACCACTTTCTAAAGAAAAAAGTACGGTGGGCATTATGGTAATTTCACTGCTCAAAAGCACTTCCCTGCATGTCTATTTGTAGAGGCATTATTTGGTAAAATCCTAATTTCTGAGGAATTATGCAGTCAAAATCCCTAGTTTATAATTTGTGCAATAAATTGCTATGGTTTTGTATTGTGGAGTTGAGTGGATGTGATGTAGGGGATATTTAGCTAATAATAGTGTGTATAGTCTGCAAATTGATTATTGTTCGTAAAATAATTACACCAAATTTTCTTGTTTGTGAAAGCTTTGTCTATTGTCTTCTTTTTTTTCTTTATCATTATTACTATTTTTTTCCATTTTGCCTTCTTCAGCTTCTCAAAATTGCAGTTCCATGTGCTCTCAGTCTATAATACTCTTGCTTTACTTCTTTGCACAAGGTGACTACACAAATACCAGTTCATTACTTACCACTGATTCACATCTGCTTCCAGGAGCATGATATAAAAGATTCAGATGCTGAAACACTATCCATTCTTGTTGAGTTGTTTGTCGAAAAAAGTTCTCAATGGACTCAAATCATCCATGCCCTCAGCCGTGTTGATGTGCTACGATCTTTTGCAGTCATTGCAAATTCTTCTCGTGGGTGTATGTGCAGGCCTGTTCTCGTGCCTCCTAATTCCACTTCCGTGCTTTCAATCCAAGAAACTGGAGGATCGATACTTAAGGTCAAGGGCCTATGGCATCCATATGCTATTGGAGAGAATGGGGGCGATCCTGTCCCAAATGACATATATCTTGGTGAAGGTACAGCAGGCTACTGCCCTCGAACGTTGCTGCTGACTGGACCAAATATGGGTGGAAAATCAACCCTTCTGCGTGCAACATGTCTGGCTGTTATTATGGCCCAGGTTTGTGCTAATGTTTATAACTGGGCAAATTGGATTATTCACATGTAACATCCATAAGTAGTGTGAAGTTTCTGAAGATTGTGATTTGATCCTCTTTCTAATCTTTGTTTGTAGTTGGGCTGTTATGTTCCTTGTGAAATGTGTGTTCTATCACCTGTGGATATTGTCTTCACAAGGCTTGGTGCAACTGATCGAATCATGACGGGCGAGAGTGAGTTCTACCTTATGGATCAATGGTTTATTGAACTATTTGTCATGTGGATTATTTTGAGCTTAGTCCTACTTGATATAGTATTAGGAAAGGAGAATAAGAGAGAGAAAAGGGAGTCGTATGATCAGCCAGTTTGGTTGTTTCCACATTTAAAGATAATTCATTTACTAATAATAGCTATTTACTATCTAATCACATATTCACAATGTAATTGCAATCATTCACAGCTCATAGTGATATGTGCAACCCTTATCCAAAATCTGTGTAATTCTCCATGTTCACCTTAATTACATGTCCTGCACATGTAGGAGACAAGTATCTCTTTCTACACTATGGAGGTTTGCTAATTCCACAGACATTTAGAAGGCAGCCGATCTAGGGAGGGAGGCGTTTATGATGTTATTCAGATATCAACAGGCCAAAAGTACCAACCTAACATTTAATGTGAGTTTCCTTTGTAGGTACCTTTTTTATTGAATGCTCGGAAACAGCATCAATTCTTCAAAATGCCACTCAAGATTCTCTAGTTCTGCTTGATGAACTCGGCCGAGGAACAAGCACATTTGATGGATATGCAATTGCCTATGCAGTGAGTGTTTTACCTCTTCTAGCATTGCTTCTTTGTCTATGTTCTAGTGATTTTTCTCCAAGATGGCTATGTAAATTAGATAGCATGGAAGTTGTTAACCTTTTTACCATGTGACGGTATCAATCTTTAACTTTAGATTTCTCTTTTTCCTAGGACTCCTAGAAATTGATTTGTCTTGCCCATTGACGTTTTTGTAAGGATTTTCAGGTAGTTGAAAATAAAGGAAGAATATTTACTGGACCACCTTCAGGAAGTTAAATATATGGATGCCACTGTCCAATATGGTGAAGTTGGGAAACCTAAATTGGCAGTATGAGCATATAGGATGTTTTTGTGTGTGTGTGTGTGTGCAAGCTCGCGCGTGCATGTGTTATGCATCTATATCTATCATCATCATCTAAGCCTTGTTCCAACCAACTGGGGTCAGCTTCATGAATCCTTTTCTGTGATGCCATTCTATCAAGGGCCATAACTTCAGTTAGATGCATATGCATGCATGCATTATGTATGTGCGTATGTTCTGTATGTATGGTACATGTGTGTGTACATGCATGTATGCACTAATGAATGCATGTTTAAGGGTGTGTTTAGCATGTGTTTAATGCTATCAAAGAGCTTAAAGTCAATTAAAATCACTAGATTTTCCGACACGAGGTCGGATTTAGTAGTCCACACAAATTATATTCACCGCAGACTATTGTCCCACATTGGCTGCTGAAATGAAGTGTCACAAAAACACACCATGCCCCACCACTTTTCAGTTGTACACCAATTTCTTTAGCTAGTGATTGTGTAAAGACAGCAAATCTCATGGACGTACCCCTTAATTACTATGTACTAACATCTGAGGTGGTGCCGAAGCATCCCAATCCAACAACATGAAGAAATTATGCCAATTATCACAATAGGCCCATTCATCCATTCAGAAAAGAGGACCAGTTTGGAGTATACTTAAATAGGGGACCTCCTATCTTTTTCCAACCAGAAGACTGCCTTGTTGCTGCATTTCTTTCTATGTCCTTATTAATCAAAGAAAATAACAAATTCACTATTGTGGTTTGAGGTTTCAGTCAGACACCAGATTGTGGAAAAAAAAAAAAGAAGCTTTCCAGATAATCGTGGTTTTACAGGCCTTAAAATACCACATCAGCTTTTGCTTATCAGAAAGGAAAGTCCTTCAAATTTTGAGATGATGGAATGTTCACTTTTTGATGAAATTTCCTTAGTTATTGATTTTGTAGGGACTTTTCCGCAAATTGTCAAGATAGCTGATGTGGTGGCACTGGGCCTGCAAGATCAGGATTATTTTACAATCTCAATTTTCAGAGATCCACTGCCTGTCAGAGATTTAACATTTTCCAAATAATGTTCTAATTGTAGAGAAGTCTCTGGGGTATGTGATCTTTCTTGCACGCTTTTGCTCCAAATAATTTTATATTCTATTTTCCAGGTATTCCGCCATCTCATCGAAAAAGTCCAATGCCGTCTTCTGTTCGCCACTCACTATCACCCCCTCACAAAGGAGTTTGCTTCTCACCCTCATGTGAGCCTTCAACATATGGCCTGTGCTTTCAATCAGAGAAATGGAAGCTCCTCTATGGGCAACCAGGAGCTGGTTTTCCTCTACAAGCTCACTTCAGGAGCATGTCCAGAGAGCTATGGGCTGCAAGTTGCACTCATGGCCGGGATCCCGAAGTGGGTGGTTGAAGCTGCATCAAAAGCTAGTGGAGCAATGAGAAGGTCTATTGGAGAGAATTTCAAGTCGAGTGAAGGGAGGTCGGAGTTTTCAACTCTCCACGAGGAATGGCTGAAGACTATATTGGCCGTTTCTAGGATCAACGGATGCGATCTGGACGAGGATGATTCCGATACGCTGCTTCTCTTGTGGCATGAGCTGAAGAACTGTTACAGATTACTCAAGGGAAAGGAATAGAGCGTCATATCCATACTTGCAGTGTAAAATGATGAAAAATAGTTTTCTTTTGGGTAAGGGGGAAGTAAGCTGTTATCCTTGCCCAGTATCTACCTACGCTGTAAAGAAGCTATAGTTTTGAAATGAATAGATGCTGTTTGGTCTTCAGCAGTTGGGGAGTCTGTTAATTGGAATTCGAACCTTTGGTTTCTGTTAAAGGACAGTGTCTTAGGAGGTTTCTGAATTCAGTGCCTGATTGGGTGATACTTAAAAAATGAGTTCACCTCACTTCAGTTACTAGTCAAAAACTCGACTCGACTTGATATCTAGCCCGGTTGGTCAACTCAAAGACTCAACCAAGTCTTCAATTGACTCAGCCTGATATTTAATAATAAATTTTATAGCATCTAGTTGGGGGAGAATTTTCAAGATTTTCAGAAAATGGAAATAAAAAGTAAAATAAATACCTATTATAAAATGCAAATGCACTGCCTAGTTCATTGGTAACATGTTCTGCCAATTCCGGTTCCTCTTTAAGTAACTCAACTTTTTTTTGTAATAATTGTCAGTTGACTCAGCCGAACCCTGTGGAGTCATGTAGATTTGAGCTGACTTGATGAGTCTTGACCGAGTCAGACTCACCATCGAGTTTCCAAGGGACTTGGCTCAAAGCTTTGTGGAGTTGAGTTGATTCGGATGAGTTCCATTTCGAGTTTATGAGTTTTAGAACTATAGTTAAATGTAATGATGTATTATAGATTTTTTGAGATTAAAAATAATCTTGATAATCAATAAATCATATAAAATATGATCTCAAATGCATAATTAGTATTTAGTAAAAATGAGATTAGCTCCTTTTGAAGTGGCACCCAAACAGGTCCTCAGGTAAATAAAAAATAAAAAATAAAAAATAAAAAAAATTGTTTTAAAAGCTTATCCTGCGAGGGTCTTGCAGCTTTGGTCATCAGGAAGGCTTCTTTATTGATTTGACTATATCAAGAGATGGCAGGTTGGGCAAATGCTAACCACTGGATTTAAGCACCGAATATAGACCTTGGTCAACGTCTCTTCAGACAGGGCATTTGTTTCCTCAAATCTAGTAAGTTTAGGTTATTCGGTAGATTGACCTGAGTGATTTGGGGATATGGCCACATCCATGATGGGGCCACCATGATCAGCAGAGCAAATCTTATGTCTATTTGTTTTCTGCAGACAACATTAATATGATATCTAGTGACCATATTTACTTTATTTTGTTTTCTTGAATGCGTATCAGAGCTAGCTCTATTGTTGGTCAATGACATAATGAAGAGGCAACATAGGTATAATGGGTGGAAGATCCAGCCGTTGATCTGCTAGATGAGGAGATGCAATGCTGCAAATGCAAGTAGAAGAATTAACCCGATCTGCTATCCCAAGCAAAGAGCTGAATGGATGCGGTGATGACTTGCAAGAGCATGTTCAATCTACAAGTATCATGAATGAAAAAATTATGTTATTTTGACCATCTCTTTACAAGATTTCATCAAACAAGCCTCCACAAATCAGAGGTTAGGATTGATTAAGGCCCCGTTTATTAAATCTGAAGTCTAAAGCTGAATCTGAAATTTAAAGGCTGAATCTAAAATCTGAAGTCCAAAAACTTGTTTGGTAATTATGGCTAAGTCTGAAAATCAAGTACTGAATTCGAAACAACCTGTTTGTTAACAAACATATGAAACGTCTTAAATATGTTAATTAGACACATTTGCCCCGGTCTCCTGCTTAGAAATGTTTTACATTATAAAGAAATTATGTTTTATTAAACGAAAATAAAATTATTCTATTTAATTTAAATAAACTGAAGTACTTAATAGAAAATTAAAAGATTATTATTCATAATAAAAAAACAGATAAAAAACTTAATGATTTGCATGTATAAGTGTGGCGGCAATTTCTTATCGCATATTGGATATGATAGTTTGTTTAAAGTCTCCAAATACTCCTTCTACTTTAGGCATATCATTCTCTGATTCGATATTCATCTCCAAAAGAACATTTTCATCATTGTATTGTTGGAAGAGTGAATCGGAAATGGATTCTTTTCTGATGTAATTGTGTAGTGTCATGCATGTAATAAGTATGTCTCTTTGCGTCGGAAAGCAATATGGTGTCATCCACTTCAAAATTGCAAAACACACCTTCACGGTCAATATTGATGTTTAAATGTCATCCATGCCGTTCATAACGTCATTCCTATTGGGATGAACTCGAAACACAAATATTATCCTTATTCAAAACTTATGTTGCCCCATGAATATTTCAAATCAGGACGATCAATCCTCACGTTTTGGGCCCATTTGAGTATTGGATCCAGCTCACTTTTAGTCCATGTCCTAAAATAAACTCACAAAACCGATGGGCGGGGTAGATTTCTCACAAACATGAAGGTGGGCCCCACCTACGTTTCTAGTGCAAGAAATTCCTACACGAGGCTTTAGCAATAAATCTCGCGTCCAGTAGGGAAGCGGATCGCGTACTGAGTAAACTCTATGGGGTCCATCATGATTTACAAATTTTATCTACTTCGTCCATCCATTTTAACAGATAATTTGAGGGCCTTACCCCAAAAATGAATTATATACAAATCTCAAGTGGACCTTACCATGGAAATAGTGTGAATTAAAATTCTACCGTTGAAAATTTATTGGGGCCCATAGAAGTTTTCGATCAAGTTGATATTTGTGTTTTCCCTTCATCCATGTTTGTGTGATCTTATGAACAAGTTGGATGACAAATAAACATCACTATGGGCCCTAGCAAGGTTTCAACAGTGGAAGTCATTATTCCCACTGTTTCCTGTGGTGTGGTCCACTTGATCTTTGGGCATACTTCTATTTTGTACTCAACCAATAAAATAAGCTGGAAAAATCACTAGGGCGCTTTCCAATTTCGGCTTTAACAAACAACTCTCGATACGGAGCATTTTCTCAATTCCGCCTTAAATACTATTTTTCAGAATTTTCTCAATTCCGCCGTAAATACTATTTTTCAGAGTTAACAAACAGGCCCCAGGTCATATGACTTCTGGACTGTTAATTGGTGGCAGTATATGAATTGCTAAAAGGTGGTTTTGAGTATCAAGCGTATGCAAGCATGTCAAATAACTCTCCATTCTTTTAAGTCCCATTTGTAACCATCAAACCCAAGGCGTAGGAAGCTCGTGCAACATCCAGATCTGTGCCCGCTATGTTTCATGTGGTGTGGTCCGCTTGAACTTTGGATCTGCTTCATTTTTTGGGCTCATGCCCTAAAATGAGCAAACCAGGTGGACGGCATAGATATAAGATACATATACAACATGGTTGGACTTACACCACCCAAAAAATGGATGGACGGCATGGATATAAAATACATACATCACGGTTGGCCCCACAGCGTGGTGGGGTCACTACTCAAATGCGCTTCCACGCACATAGCGCTTTGTCATAACCCGAATTGCATCCTGCCCTGCCCTTGCCTGGACCAACCCAGGCGGATTTGGTACAGGCAGGGGCTCTGTAGGGCCCGCCCTGTTTTATCCACGCTCACGTCTAATATTTTACACGTGATGAGGACTACACTTCAAAGCTAACACACTTGCAGGTGCCTCATGTCCCAATGAGATAGGCTCTCGCAACATCTTTGACCATTCATCAGTAACTTCCAAAATCATGGGCAATCATCCACTTATCATGAGGGCTAGCACATGTGAATTGGAACCATTGATTAGTCTTTTTAAATGCGTTTCTTGCATGTGGCCAACCTCGTGGGTACAAAAGGACTGAATTATTATTTATTTATTTATTTTTGTGTCAAGCCAATTCCCGTAGGGTCAGACCTGATGAACAGCTTAGATTTTTGCACTTGACTGATGAGTGATCTGAGAATTGGCGGATGCTTTGGTAGTCGCACTCCTTTCACAGCCTCTCTACCTTTCACAGCCTCTCTACGGTGAAGTTCCACCTACATGTGCGAAGCTATCCATCAGGTGGGCCTCACTGGTTTAAATCACCTGATCGAAAGATCAAGAGAACCCGCATTCTGGTGGGTGGTGTAAGCAAATTGACGGTTAAAAATTCATTTTTTTAGTCTTCTATTTGGTTCGTCTAATGTTTTGCTCACTGCAGCGAGGATTTCGGGCCAGGGATAATCTACACGGTGGGGCCCGCTTGTTGGAAAGCTCAGATCTTACACACGCATGCCATCTTGGCACGTGTGCCATTTGAGGGACTCAATTAACTACCAACGAACAAAGCTGAAATAGTCAAATCTCATGAGGAAATGAGATACAACGGAAAACACTTACCCTTTTACCCGGGCTCCGTACCAACGAAAATAATAAATAAAATTAAAAAAAAAACTTTTATATTCCCAAATTACCCTTGACTCTCCTCTCCCTCACTCCCACACAACCATACCTATACCTCAAACTACCATATGTCACAAATCTTATTAAATTTCCCTACTCTCCGTTCCACTAGTTTCCTAGCCTAACCGTTTTTCAAACTTCACATAACCGTCTCTCTCTCTCTCTAACTGCTCTGGTTTTCTCTCCTCAATCCTCCCATTTTTCCCATAAAATGGAAAAATAATGGCGAGAGCCCGAGACCAAGAAGAAGAAGAAGAAGATAATGCATCATGGCGAACAAAGGGGAAGAAAAATTCCAAACCCAGGAAGGAGTTGAGCTTGGCCTGCATGTTGAATACTGAAGTTGGCGCCGTTCTCGCTGCCATTCGACGAAACCCAGATCCGCAGTTCCTCCCCTCCCCTGAAGAAAATTATGACTCGGTGCTGCTCAATTCCCTCAAATCGCTTCGTGCTCTCATCTTCAACCCGCAGCAGGAATGGCATACCATCAACCCATCCACCTACCTCTCTCCTTTCCTCGATGTCATCCAGAGCGATGAGATACCTGCAGCTGCCACGGCTGTTGCCCTCTCCGCGGTCCTCAAGATCCTCAAGCTCGAGATCTTCGATGGGAAGACCCCCGGCGCCAGCGAAGCGATACATGCAGTCGTGGCAGGGATCACAAACTGCCGCCTTGAGAAGACGGACGCCATATCCGAGGATGCCGTCTTCATGAAGATCCTGCAGGTCCTTGTGACGATCATGAAGAGCCGTGCGTCGGTCACACTGACCGATCATGCCATCTGCACGATCGTGAACACGTGCTTCCAGATCGTCCAGCAGTCCGCAAGCAGAGGGGACCTACTCCAGAGGAATGCCCGCCACACGATGCATGAATTGATCCAGGTGATCTTTGCCTGCTTGCCTGAGATTGAGTCTTCTGATGGCGGGTGCTCAGAATCCGATATAGAAGACAATGAGATCATGAGCGGATCGAGGCTGGGTTACAGCGCACGCTGCATGGTCGACATCTTCCATTTCCTCTGCTCTTTGTTGAATGTGGTAGAAGTAGTGGATGCTGAGGGGCTAGGCCCCACTAATTCAGACGAAGATTTTCAGCTCTTTGCCCTCGTCTTGATCAATTCCGCAATAGAATTGGGCGGAGAAGGAATTGGCAAGCATCGGAAACTTCTGCGGATGATCCAAAACGATCTCTTTCATCACTTAATACACTACGGGACGTGTTCTAGTCCGATCATTCTCTCCATGATTTGCAGCACAGTCCTCAACCTCTACCACTTCCTACGCAGGTAAACGAGCTCCAGGCCAATGAGCAAGATCTGGGCCATTGTCAGGTGGGCCATACTGTGTACAATGTGTGGCCCCCAAGCATCGGTTGCGAAAACATATTCACAAACATCTGTTCGTCAATGCTTGTTAACCGTCTTCCTTTAAATACAATGTGGCCCACTCGTCAATCAAACGGCCTGATTTTCTAACCACAAGACATACCCAGCAACGCCCACATGATGAATGGCCCAGACATCACATTTCTCAGAATCACAACAAAACACACGGTGCTTGCAGGTCTCTGAGGCTCCAACTCGAAGCATTCTTCACCTACGTGCTATTCAAGGCAGCAGCTGGAGGGAGCTCAGTTCAGCTCCAGGAAGTCGCAATCGAAGGAATCATAAGCTTCTGCAGACAACCCACTTTCATAATCGAAGCGTACGTCAATTACGACTGCGATCCAATCTGCCGGAACGTGTTTGAAGACATTGGAAAGCTGCTCTGCAAGAATGCCTTCCCCACAGGCAGCCCTCTGTCCAGTATACAGGTCCAGGCCTTTGAAGGCCTGGTCGCCATCATCCACCAAGTTGCTGATAGCATGGATAGCAGCGACTCCCCCGGTCCAGTGCACCCTGTTGACGTTTCAGAGTACCGCCCTTTCTGGGTCGAGAAATGTGAGAATTACAATGATCTGGAGACATGGGTCGAGTTCGTGAGGCTGAGGAAGTTTCAGAAGAAAAAGATAATGATTGCCGCCAACCATTTCAATAGAGATGAGAAGAAGGGGTTGGAGTTCTTGAAGATATGCAATCTTGTCCCGAATGTACCGGACCCCAAGTGCTATGCTTGCTTCTACCGGTACACACCCGGTCTAGACAAGAACAAGATTGGGGATTTCCTCGGCGACCCTGACGAGCTCCATCTCCAAGTCCTGAAAGAGTTCACAGATACGTTCAATTTCTCAGGCGTGATTCTCGACACTGCCCTTCGGACATTCCTTGAGACATTCCGGTTGCCCGGAGAGTCCCAAAAGATCCACAGGATTCTCGAAGCGTTCTCAGAGAAATTCTACGAGCAACAATCTTCAGAAATTTTCGTAAGCAAGGATGCCGTGTTCATCCTATGCTACTCTCTTATCATGCTCAATACAGACCAACACAATCCACAGGTGAAGAAGAAGATGACAGAAGAAGAGTTCATACGGAACAACAGAGCGATCAATGGTGGAAAAGATCTCCCAAGAGAATATCTTTCTGAACTCTTCATGTCGATTTCAAACAAGGCGATCACGCTTTTTGGGCAGTCAGCAGCTTCTTTGGAGATGAATCCAAGTAGGTGGGTAGATTTGATCAAACATTCCAAAGCAATGGAGCCCTTCATCCTCTGCAACTTTGAGAACCGCCTGAGCCGAGAACTGTTTGTGTCCATCTCAGGTCCATCAGTCGCAGCTCTCTCTGCAACCTTCGAATATGCAGATGAAGATGAAATCCTCCAAGAATGCATCGAAGGGCTGCTATCCATTGCTAAAATTGCTCAGTATGGACTGGAAGATATTCTTGACGAGATCCTTGCCTCTTTCTGCAAATTCACCACGTTGCTGAATCCTTACGCCTCTGCCGAAGAAACCCTTTTCGCATTCAGCAATGATTTGAAACCGAGAATGGCAACTCTCGCTGTCTTCACCATCGCCGACAAGTTCGGAGACTCAATTCGGGGTGGATGGAGGAACCTGGTTGATTGCTTGCTCAAGCTCAAGCGGCTCAAGCTACTGCCCCAATCTGTAATTGAACCGGATATGGCTTCCACCTCAGGCACTGAGAATGCTAAACACACCAAATCTGAGTCATGTGTGATCTTCCCCTCGTCCCACCCGGGACTCAGCAGCAGCAGCAACCAAATTTCGGGTCTGATTGGACGGTTCTCGCAGTTTCTATCTCTGGACAACAGCATCGAGGACTCCATGGCTAACACTGGAAATGAATTCGAGCAGAATCTGAAGATAATCCAGAAATGCAGGATTGGGAACATCTTCAGCAAGAGCTCCAACTTGCCTGATGAAGCGCTGCTGAACCTGGGGAGGGCCTTGATCTTTGCGGCCGCAGGCAAGGGCCAGAAGTTCAGCACTCCCATTGAAGAAGAAGAGACAGTTGGGTTTTGTTGGGAGCTTTTATTCACCATTACGTCCGCAAATATTCACCGATTCCTGACGTTTTGGCCATCTTTCCACGACTATCTTGTTGTGGTAGCTCAATTCCCGCTATTCTCCCCTTGCCCATTTGCTGAGAAGGCTATCATGGGACTCTTCAAGATCTGCCTCCTACTCCTCTCTTCTCCTCAATATGATAAAAACTATGAGGAACTCATCTTCAAATCCATAAACCTTGCGTGGAAGCTCGACAAAGAGATTCTCGACACCTGCTGCGAGAGCATAACGGAAAGCGTCTGCCAGATTCTCAACAAACATGCGGCGAGCATCCAGACCCTCCTCGGATGGAAGACAATCCTCCACCTCCTATCAATCACAGCCCGCCACCCAGAAACCTTCGACGAGGGAGTCGAGGCAATGATCTCACTGATGTCCAACGACACCCTTGTCACGAAATTGAACTATGCCTACTGCATTGACTGCGCATTTGGGTTCGCAGCACTGAAGATCATCCCCCTGGAGAAGAGCGCGAAAATAATAGATCTGATGGCAGATTCCGTGACCCTGTTAGTGCAATGGTACCAATCTGGGTACTCCGACCCTGGTAGCAACACCAGCAACTTCAGCAACGCCAGCAGCTCCTCATTGGAAGAAGGCTCGAAGCCAGGCAACTCGGGTAACCTGCCGGTCAACCTCTTCACAAAGCTAGCTGAGACGCTCCGCAAGACCAGCCTCGTCCGGCGGGAGGAGATACGGAACCACGCCGTTTCAGCACTCCAGCGGAGCTTCACGCTGGCCGACGATTTGGGTTTCACGCCGCCATCCTGCTTAAGCTGTTTCAACCTGGTGATCTTCGCGATGGTGGACGACCTCCATGAGAAGATGGTTGAGTACTCGCGGAGGGGGAATGCAGAGCGTGAGACGAGGAGCATGGAGGGTACGCTGAAGATGGCGATGGAGCTTCTGGTGGAGGTGTTCCTGCAGTTCTTGAAGCTGCTGGCGCAGAACCCGGGATTCCGGACGTTCTGGTTGGGAATTTTGAGGAGGATGGATACATGCATGAAGGCCGATCTCGGGGGCGGTTACGAGTCTGGCTTTCAAGAACTCGTGCCGAAGCTGCTGAAGAAGATGATAACAATGATGAAGGAGAAGGAGATTCTGGTGCAGAGAGATGGTGATGAGCTGTGGGACATTACTAATATTCAGATACAGTGGATAGCTCCTTCAGTCAAGGAGGAGCTCTTTCCTGAAGATTTCTAAGGAAATGGCTAGTTTTTGTAATTTCCCTCCGGTTGGGATAGTGGGGGGAATTTTTGAAAAGGTAGTGTTGTATTTGGAAATCAACTGTTTTTTTTTCTTTCGAAGTTCTAAAAAATTTCGAAGACCTGAGTTGGGACTCGAATGAATCTTGGTTTCTAGTTGAGCCTGAGTCTCTTGTGTATTGGGATTCTCTTCAGATAAGCCTCGAGCTAGTGTCTTGGCTGCTGGTTGCGTCCTCTGCAGCTGCTCAGGGATGATCCATCCAGAGTAAAATAAGTAGATTCTAGTTAGGAAACTCACCATTGAATGGAGCCCACCTCACAAACTGAGTCAACTCAAAGGTTCACAACAATCAGATGTTGTTAGAAATGTAAGTGTTTCTTGTACACAACGGAGGATAGAAGAAATGATAACGAAACGATCAGATCTATTGGGTTCAAGGCTTGACTTGAATAGTCAATTTCTCAAGATAGATTTGCTGCCCTTTTTCTGGAATTTCCAACAAGTGTAAACGAAGAAAATCTGCAAATTGTCTTCAGGATACAATGAACTCTCAATCCGATTTTCAACACGAATTTTGCATATTTAAGTGTTGAACAGATCTCTAGTTTTGACACCGATATGCCTTAAGACGTTCAGAAAAAACTCAGTAAGAGATCAAATCGAGAGTAATTGCACAGAAGATAATATAATCTTAAGGATTAAGAGTATCTCCTTCTGGATTATAGTATTCAGGATTTATATCAATTAAAAGGTTATGGATTTCTTCCTAAAGAGGTGCTAAAGAGCCTCTTCAAGAAATCCATACCCATTCACAACAAATAGTTGTCTTTCCATGAAAGGACATGACTCTTTGTCCTATGGCAGTTATTTTTGTACCCATTCAGACAGGAGCAGTTATCCAACAAAAAAAATTGTATCCACATAAGTGACACGTGACATAGATGTCACATGTACAATCATGTTACAATTACTCTCAATTATATATATATATATATATATATATATATATATATATATATAAAGGTAATAAAACATTAGGGTAGACCCCGGTTCAATACCAGTTGAACCATGGCCTAAAAAAGTTTGAACCGATTGCTCCTTACGACGATGCACACGTGCAAAGTGCTAAGTGCGCCTAATAAAGGGTCAAAAAGCGCCCAAGCAGCCCCACAACGCGCACGCATGGGCGGACGGTGCTTCGCATCATCCTCGAGGAGATTTGAACCCTGGTTGCATAAGCAAAGATCCCTTCTCTTACCGACTGGCTATACACACTATTTATGGAAAGTTTAAATAATTAATATTTATTTACTTTCTAAAAATAACTTTTATTTTTTAAAATTTATTTTTATTCTAAAAAACACAACAATTTCCCACAATTTCAAAAATAAAATCAGATTCTAGAACGAATGGCATATCAGTATAAATAAGTGCATAAGTAAAGGTATCTTTTGGATTTGAACTTTTACTTTAATGTATACGTATCAAAGTTATGCAAAGTACTTAGTGACCCATTAGTCTTGAACTAAGGACCTTATATGACTCACCGGACACATAACACACATCTATTTATATATATAATTGGAGATCTAAAAATTCGCACATTTCTAACCTTGTGCGAATCGTTATTTCATGAGTATTCTAGAGACGAACCCAATCTCTTCAAAAGCGGTCTCACTTCTCTACTCATATAGGTAGATCTATCAAAGATGATTCTGCTTCATCTCAGCAAAGTCTGTTTATGAATCTATTAAGAGTTAATACTCAGCCTCTTATGAAATGTAGAAACCAAATACTAGACTTTTAGGAATTAGACTAAAATTTTCTTTTTCTAGTGTATGTTTCAATCACATACTTGACTTGTTTGTCCCTTTGAATCTAACCTATATTTCAAAACATAGGTAGGGTTGCCATCAAGAGTGAAAGTTATATCTTTATGCATCTTAGTCACATTCCTTTAGTAGTTCTTCTTATTTGATCTCTTGATAAATCTTTTGTCAAGGGATCTGCTAAGTTCAAAATGGATTTAACATGTTCCACTGTGATTACTCCATTTATGAGTAATCTTTTAACAAATTTATGCCTTAAACTATTTCTAAACTTACCATTATAAGTCTTACTCATAGCACGTCAAAGAGTAGCCTGACTATCACAAAAGATAGATATGGTAGGAGTAGGTTTTGGCCAATACGGGATTTCCAACAGTAGGTATCTTAGCCATTTACCTTCTTTACAAGCAGCATCAAGTGTAATAAACTCACTTTTCATTGTAGAGCGAGATATAAACGTTTGTTTCTTAGATGCCCATGATATTGCTCCTCCTCCAAGAGTGAATATCCAACCACTTGTAGATTTAGATTCTATGCTATCTGTATTCCAGCTTGCATCGCTGTACCCTTCAAATATAGCAGGATATGATTTATAATGCAGTCCATAGTCTATGGTTCCTCTTAGATACTTCAAAACTCTCGAAATCGCATTCCAGTGTACTTGTCATGGATTACTGGTACACCTGCTTAGCATTCCTACTGTGAATGCTATATCGGGTCTAGTGCAATTCATTGCATACATTAAACTCTCAATAACACTCGCATATTCTTGTTGTGTTTTACATCTATCAATATTTTTAACCAATTTAATACTTGGATCAAATGGGGTTGAAATCGGTTTACTATCATAATGATAAAAGTTCTTTAACACTTTCTCTAGGTAATGAGATTGTGTTAAGGTTATTCCATCATTAAGATTATAAATCTTAATACCTAATATTACATCGGCATTGCCCATATCCTTCATGTCGAAGTTGGCACTTAGAAACTTTTTAATTTCTTTCACACAGTCCTCATTGGGTCCAAATATTAGCATATCATCTACGTATAAGCACATAATGATTTGACCTTTAATATATATGCACTTATCTGCTTGGTTTACTCTAAAATCATTAGATTATACTACTTGATCAAACTTCTCATGTCATTACTTAGGAGCTTGCTTGAGCCCATAGAGAGATTTGACTAGTTTACACACTTTCTTCTCTTGCCTAGGTTGAACAAACCTTTCAGGTTGTCCCATATAGACTTCCTCATCTAAATCACCATTTAAGAATGCCGTTTTGACATTCATTATGGATTACTAGGTGGCGAATTGCTGCAAAAGCAATTAAAGTCCTAATGATAGATATTCGAGCAACAGGAGCATATATATCAAAAAAATCGATACCTTCCTTTTGTCTAAATCCTTTGGCTACCAATTGAGCTTTAAACTTATTTATGGTTCCATCAGGATTGAACTTTCTTTTAAAAATTCACTTACATCCTATAGGCTTTGAACCTGGTGGAAGATCGACCAAACATCATGTGTTATTGGAGACTATGGAATCCATTTCATCGTCAATGGCTTCCCTCCAAAACTGTACATTAGGAGATAAGAGAGCTTCACTAAGTGTTAATGGATCACTTTTAATACTTAGTGGTAGAGTAATCTCCTTTCTTATTTCATTTTTATCCTCTTCTATAATGAACATATAGAAATCTGAGCCAAAAGATGTTACTTTTCTTGCCTTTTTCGATCTCCTTGGTTCATTTTCTTCTGAATGAGTATTAGATTTATCATGAAAGTTGTTAGGCTCTTCATTCATTGGTTCTATTATATTTTCATCAACTTACCTTTTTGTATGATTATTCATATAGTCTCTGTATACTGTATTTTTAAAAAAATAGCATCCCTAGACTCTATAATCATGTTTTTGTCAACAAAAGAAGTTTGTTCTAGAACCAAGAATCTATATACGGGACTATGAATCTCATAACTCACAAAAGCACACCTGATTCCTCTAGAACTTTACTTTCTTGGAATCAATAATCCTAACTTCTGCTATACTTCCCACACTTTGAAATAATGAAGATATAATTTCTTATTTTTCCATAATTCATATGGGGAGATATCCAATTTTTTGTGTGGAATAATATTTAGAATACGGTTTGCTGTTAACAATTCTTCCCCCTACAAATTCAGTGGTAATCCAGAATTTAATATCATACAATTGATCATCTCAACTAATGTCCTATTTTTGCGTTTCGCTAGGCCATTTTGCTGACGTGTGTAAGGTGTCGTAAATTCATGGATTATACCATTTAATTTATAAAATTCATTGAATTCACTAAAAGTGTACTCACCCCCTCTATCACTTCTAAGGGCTTTAATCTTTACATTCAACTGATTTTCCACTTCGACCTTATAAAGCTTAAACTTCTCAAAGGCTTCATCTTTAGATTTTATCAAGTATACATAGGAAAATCTAGTGAAGTCATCGATAAATGTGATAAAATACATTTTTCCTCCACAAGTTAAGGTATTATTTAAATCACAGATATCAAAATGAATTAACTCCAAGGGTTGTGATTTTCTCATGCCAGTCTCAAATGGTTTTCTGGTTATTTTAAAATGGGCACACACATCACATTTCCCTTCTTGTTGAATTTCATGATTTGGTATAGTGCCGAGGATCATCATTCTTTTCATTGAATAATAATTAACATGACTTAGTCTAGCATGTCATAAAGATACAGAATCCACTATATAAACAGAAACATCATTATTATTATTAATATTCAGTTTAGTCATACTATTACATGAATATTTTTTGCCTACAAATATACCATTCTTGGTGATAACCAACTTATCAAACTCAATCACTATTTTGAATCCTCTCTTATTGAGAAGATCGCTTGACACTAGATTTTTTAACATGTCAGGTGCATGCAATACATTTGTTAGTATCAGTCTTTTGCCTAATATAAACTGAAGCTCTACTATTCCTTTTTCAACAATGTTCGCACGAATGTTATTACCCATCTTCACTTCTTGTTCAATTGTTATACTTTCATAGGTCTTGAAGATGTTTCGGTCCTTCGATATATGAATGGTTGCACCAGTATCTAGCTACCATCCACCATCGGATAATACTCTATTAGCTTCAGTAACTATTGCTATGAGTTGGTCTTCTGCCATGTTAGCTAGAGCTTTCAGTTGTTTTTTCCTGTGTCGACATTCCTTTATGTAGTGTCCAGGCTTATTGTAGAAGTGACACTTGCCTTTTTTCTTTCCCTTTTTCTTAAACTCTCTATCTTTCTTTGAGGGAATAGATTTGGAGTTCTGAGATTTTGTCTTGTCATCTTCTACTATATTTGCTTTGGAATGATTTTCCAAAGCACTTTCTTTCTTGTCTCAGTTTCTGAACTCTTCTTTTATACGAAGATGTCGTTGAAGCCCTTCAAGAGTGTACTTCCTTTCATCATGTTTCAGGTACTTTTTATAATCAAATCATGATAAGAGTAATTTTGTAATTACTACACCAACCAGGAATTCTTCAGGAAGATCTATCCCACCAATATTCAATTCATCAAATAAGTTCTGTAGTTCGGTTACTTGAGAGAGAATTGGCTGATCATTTTTAAACTTGAAGTGGATATAATTGTCGATCAGAAATTTCTGAGTACTAATCTCTTCAGTTTTATATTTTTGGTCCAATTTTGTCCACAGATCTTTAGCAGATGATATTTTACGGTACGAATTATAGATAGAATTAGAGAGGGCGTTTAGGATATGACCTTTATATAAAAAAATCATCATCCTTCCTTTTCTTCCGTTCTTCCTTCACTTAATCTGAGTCGTCTTCTTTTGGCTCAGGTAGAGAAGACAGATCATCATCTAGATAGTAGGATAACTTGAGAGTAGTCAGAAAGAAAAGCATATTCTGCTGCCATCTTAAGAAGAATTGATCGTCGAAACGATCCGGTCGTACAAAGTCTTGGTTCATAACTTGAATAGAATGAATTGTCTCCATTGTGAAAAGATAAAATATCTGTCTTGAATGTTAGAAATGTAAGTGTTTCTTGTATACGATGGAGGATAGAAGAAAACGATAACGAAACGATTAGATCTATCGGGTTCAAGGCTTGACTTGAATAGTCAATTTCTCAAGACAGATTTGCTGCCCTTTTTCTGGAATTTCCAGCCAGTGCAAACGAAGAAAATCTACAAATTATCTTCAGGATACAATGAACTCTCAATCCGATTTTCAACATGAAAATTTGCATATTTAAGTGTTGAACGGATTTCTAGTTTTGACACTGATATGCCGTAAGTCGTTCAGAAAAAACTGAGCAAGAGATCAGATCGAAAGTAATTGCACAGAAGATGATATAATCTTAAGGATTAAGAGTATCTCCTTCTGGATTATAGTATCCAGGATTTATATCAATTGAAAGGTTATGGATTTCTTCCTGAAAAGCTGTTAAAAAGCCTCTTCAAGAAATTCATACCCATTTACAGCAAATAATTGCCTTTCCATGAAATGACGTGACTCTTTGTCCTATGGCAGTTATTTCTATACCCATTCAAACAGGAGCAGTTATCCAACAGGAAAAACTGTATCCACATAAGCGACACGTGGCATAGGTGGGAAGTGCTAAGTGCGCCTAATAAAGCGCCCAAGCAGCCCTATAGCCCACGCCGCGCGCGCACGGACAGTGCTTCGCACCGTCCTCGAGGAGATTTGAACCCTGGTTGCATAAACAAAAATCCCTTCTCTTACCGGCTGGCTATACACTCTATTTATGGAAAGTTTAAATAATTAATATGTTTATTTACTTTTTAAAAATAACTTTTATTTTTGAAATTTATTTTTATTCTAAAAAACACAACAGATGTATGATATATGTAAAGTCTCCCAAATTATCCACTGATGATTTACATGAATGCATGTTTCAGATGATCTTAAAGCTTCAATAACCATTGCTGACAGGCCATGATAGAAAGTTGGACAACTTCGTCCTTGCATTTTCAAGTAGAATGTGGACTGTTTTGCTGGGTTCATGTTTTTTTAACTGTCCGTTCAAATGCATCCAACCAGATAGTCTAGGATCATCAACCAGCATGACTTTTTTGGGTTGCCACCACTACCCTCCTACCTCCATACCATGGTCAGGATCCTCAAGCAACATGATTGTTTTTAACTGTCCATTTGAACTCGACCAATCAATATTAGAGGGTTGGGTCAGGTTGAGGGTCTACATGAACCTGACCTGAAAAGAGGACCCAACTTGCGACCTGACCTGACCTGAGCCAAATTTCAACCCAAGGTTTCCAACCCGAATTCCTCAATACTCAACCCTAAACTAACCCAACCCAACCCAAATACATGTGATTGTCCCAACCTGATTTCCAATCCGAGTTGTAAATTTCCAACCCTGACATGAATTGAGGACCCTGAAAACCCAATCCAATCTGAACCTAACTTAGGTTGGGTCTGTCTGCTTCTGGTCAATCCAAACCCAAGTTGCAGCCCTAATCAGTGGTGCAAAAACTGCTAAGCATGCTTTATGGGCATTAGATGCCCCGGCCAAAGGCACCTACACTTACCAGGCCAACAAGAGCATGCCAGATATGCAAGCGCACGTCCAGTTCGTAGAAGAAGTGGGACCCAGTGCTTCCCACACTGTTGATCATTCTGGATTGTCCCAAAAACACATACAGCTTTAGGGCGTACCAGATAATCAAATCAAACTCAACTCTAGATCCAGTGCTTGCCCAAATCACATAATTTTCAACAGCTAACAGTCCATGCAGGTCAGGACCACCTTTTAGTGACCATTCTTTCAGCGGCTATCATGCAAAGAACTCCGATAAATAGGCTGCTAATAGACAGTGGATTAACAATGCTGCAAAGATATCCCACAACACACCATCCTATCCCATCCAATAAATGGCCTGTAAATAGACCAATGAAAAGATAATGCAGCAATTGTCCAAACCAAATGAAGAAAGGTCAACAGTTGGATGTATGGGATTGTTTCGACGGTCCATTTTCTATGCACTTAACTATTTGTGAAATGTGCTATCCCCAGCCCAACTCACTGACCTGCAACCATTTTTTGCTGATTGTTTTATGTCAAAATTTCAGAGTTATTTCTTACCAAGTGCACGAAACTGCAACGAAGATACAAGGAAAAGGAAGAACAGAAATGACTTTTTTTTTAAATCGATTGATTAATAGAAATGAAAGATTGTGGCACACCCATCTCTCTTCCTCCTCTCATCTTCTCTACAAGGTAAAAATACAAATCTAGCATTAGAAATAATATGGTTATGAAGATGTCATCGACTAGAGAATAATTAGGAATAAAATCAGAGAGTTTGATTTTTGTGAGGCACCGCAACTTTCAAGCATCTGAGAGAGAGAGAGAGAGAGAGAGAGAGAGAGAGAGAGGTGAACCGACCTGCATAAATGGATTACAAAAAAATAAAAATAAAAATAGAAATTGGTATGAAGCCTCGACATATTGTACAGAATTGTGAACCGACCTGCTTCTCATGTATGTGCATGTGTGTGTGTGTGTGTTTGTGTGTGCATGTCCATGCATTTACACACAGATAATGATCAAGAAATAATCTCATGCATATGATGACAACGATTCATCCATATGTTCTCTGAACTCAATAAAATTTTCACTTTCCCATTCCAACCCCATTGGCTTAAATGTTCAATCGGTGTCATATCATTCAGCGGCATTACCATTGCACAGACAGGTTTTCACACCATAAGTCTCATTGAGGACTATCAAGCCTCGGTCTTCTTCTTTGCCTCAGCTTCAAGTTTCTGCAGCTCTGCTAATCTTTCAGCCCAAGCTCTTTCCCTTGCCACTGCAGCCATCTTACGCTCTATCCTCTTCATGTACTTTTTCCTTTTGGCTTCTTGCACTTGAGCTTTCCGCTTCTTTGCTTCCGACTGTTCATACCAATCACAACAACCTAGTTAGCAGGACAAAAAAATCTACCAAGCCAGGATAATGCATTCTCTTGCCTGTTAAACAAAGGATAGATGCCGATAAAAAATGGTAAAAAAGAAAAAGAAAAAAGAAGGGACTAGAGTAAGATAGACCCCAACTATATCCAAGATTAAGAAGATGCAACTCGCTGTAAGGGCTCAGTTGGCAGCATGGAATGGGAGGGATTTGTGGGGATTTGCTTTGGTTTGGCAGATGAATCGAAATCCCCCAAAAGAGCCCTTTGTGCACTCCTGCCCCAAACACTCAATTCCACAGGATTTAATATCCACAATGCCAAACAAACCCTAAAACCTCTAGAACTCACATCCAATTGTAACTTCAAGAAGCTATACAAAATCAAAACTCTTCATCAGGCAACTCCCAGCTGTGTGATGGCGCAATCCACAGGCAACGAAAATAGTGTTGCACCATGGCTTGACCCTTTCCTTGCTGTAAAGTGCCATGTGGCGAAGGTATTCCCACATAGCACTATAAGACATATATGCACTTCCCCAAAATAACTTTTAAATAGAAATATGTAAAAACGATATAATGCAAGGCAATACGCAACAAGCAGTATATGGTAAATCATTGACATGTCATCAAATGGAAAACACACATCACACTGACAGGAGTTTATTTTATAACAGCATAAATGAGCAAAGCTTAGCACTTTCATCACATGAGATCCTCGCTTTGCCTTGATTATTTTTGACTATACTAATGTCATATCTGACCAGTAGAAATAGCATTGGTAAAAAATAAGCTTTGTTGGCACATGAGCTTTGTTGCGCATGCATGTGGTCTTATCAAAGCTCTACTCACATTTAAATTTTAAAATTTTATATATATATATATATATATATATATATATATATATATATATATATATAAACAGAGATGATCATGATACACATCCAGAGTTTGCACCGTGCCCATTCGTCTTCCCCTATCCTGCCTTTCCAATATGCATGGCTGACTGATGCTGATATAAGGGCCATGAGTAGACAGCATCAGCAAGTTGGCTTTGAACATGGGAACATCTTAGAGAAGTGGCCTAGTAATATTGAGTGTAGACTGGAAACTAGAAGGAGAAGACTCAAGAGGTGGCATATTTTGCGTTGTCAATGAGCTATGAATTATGAGAAACAGCCTGATGGAGCATAGGTTTGTGACTTAAGATGTCTTGCTGAGATTTTTTATCAGCCTACTGAGAAATTTGACACTTCCCTCTAGTTGCATTAGCAGGGGCTTCCCTGCTGGAGCTTGTTTTATATCTTTTGACACTACTTTTTGCAGGTTTGGGATTTAGCCCAGTAGTTTGAAGTTCAGCTTGTGTCTTCATTTCACTGATTTTGTTTCTTTGTTTCAATTTATTGAGAAAAAGTAATCTAGAAAGACTTACTGATCCATGAGACTGGCGAGCTGCTTAATTTTCAGTCTCGGTACTCTTCAAGTATACAATTAGCGGCATGCGGTGGGTATTTCCAGCTCTTCATGGTCCAAAATGATCCAGATCAAAGACTTGAACTTGAGCTTGATGGTATCAGCAACAGATGGGGTGCTCCTTGGTATGCAGCAGGAGAATTTAATATGATCAGGTTTTTGTATGAGAAATCTAGTGGTATCTCACTGGCTTGGAAGCTCATCCTTGGACTAAGACATTTTTGGCTCACATTTTACACAGGAGTGCTTGTACGTATTTTGTAGAGACATTTATAGGATAGAGTCCTGTATTAATTGTGTAAAGAACACTAGAATGTTCCAGAGTTCCCTAGGAGATTCTTGTATCTAGACTAGTGTAGATTAGTCTAAATGTTTTCAAAAGGACTCCTGGCTGTTGCATAAATTCCACATGCATTCTTGTTAAAATCTTACAATTTGAATCTTATGATTCAATTTAAATCTTACAGGCAACAATTTGAATCTTGTGTTTAAATCCCATCCTCCAAAAAACCTAATTGAATCTTACAATTTATTGGTAAACCTTAACATTCATTATTTGAATCTAATGATTTGATTTAATTCTTAAAACTCGATCAAAAAGCAAGGATCACAGTTTTGGGCTAAATCATGTCCTATCAAATTGATATTTGTGTTCCTTTTTTTTTCTTTTGGAAGTTATTTGGGACCTTTTAAGCCTAGACAACATCTCTGGCACTTGATTAAAAACTTGGGGGCATTTTTTGAGTTTTGTATCTTTTCAAAATACAGCATACATGGATGACTGCAACAATGTCTTAGTCTCCCAATGTTTCTCACAGATGGGGGATTCAACAGCATGGAGTCCCAATTTTTAAGAAGCCTCAGCAATGATCAGATTGAGAAATTGTTGGTCTTTTGGAGTTGGAAGATCGACAGATGGATCTGGAATCCTGAGAGGGCAGGTCATTTCTCAGTTAAATCACTTTCTGATATTCTCTCTATTGGAAACCAGTAGAGGTAGCTCGAACCAATTTGGCATATCTGGAGGTATTTGGACCTGCCTCGTGTTATTGCTTCTTCTTCTTTTCTTTTTCTTTTTTTCGAAACGGTGATAATAAAATTTTATTCAGAAAGGCAAAAGGCCAAAGAATACAACAGAAAGAAAGAAAGAAAAAAACAGACACAAGAAGAGCTACTATCTACAAATCTAACCAGCTAACTGGAAATTGGGCAACTGGGAACACATTAGCTGCATAAGCCCACTCAACAACATATATTTTCGCCCTATTAAAAGCTTCAATAAAGCTCTTCCATTGATTTCTGAAACAGCAACTATTTCTTTCCATGCAAATACTCCAAAGACCTGCTAATAAACATAATTGCCATATTCGATTCCCAATCTTACTCTTGCCCCCTCCATGCCAAGCCAGGAAAAAAATGATTGATCAATCCTGGAATAATCCATGAGACTCTGAATAGTTTCAAAATGCCAACCCACATCTTTGATGCAAAAAAAGCAATGAATGAAAAGATGATCTACTGAATCCTCGCTATAACATAAGAGACACACATTAGGGATTACCATACCACGCCTAAAAAAGTTATCAATTGTAAGAACCTTTCTTCTACCCACCAGCCATGCGAATGCTGCCGCCTTGGAAGGAGCACCATATTTCCAAACTTGCGTTGTATGACATGCAACTTGCTCAGAGTAGCCCCCATCTAATTTCATGTAAAATGACTTGAACTGAAAAGTTACCAGATTGTTCACTGATCCACGCCATTTCATCTACCTCTGAAACTGACAGGAGGCGATTCGAGAAGAAATGCGGCAACCTTAATAACTCCTACTCTAACTCGGTTGACTTTCTTCTACAAGGAGGACAACAAACAACTTCCTCACCATGAATGGAATAACACCTCTCAACCGAGATGTTTGGATCTGTAGCAATACGAGCCAGGTGAGGAAATACCAGACTCAATTGTTTATCACCAGCCCATATGTCCTCCCAGAATCGAATCTTCTTTCCATTCCCTAATGAAAACCCCCCACTTTCCCAAACCTTCTCCTTTAATATGTTCACAGATTTCTTGGGGCCCACAAAAGTTTTGGATCAAGCTGATATTTGTGTATTCCCTTTATCTAGGTCCGTCCGACCTAATCAACAAGTTGGATGGCAAATAAGCATTACAGTGGGCTTTTGGATTTCTTTTAATGGCAGGCGTTCAATCACCAATGTTTCATGTGGTGTGGTCTGCCTGAGATTTGGATCTACCTCATTTTTGGGCTCGTGCCCTAAAATAAGCTAGCAAGATGGATGGACGGTGTGGATAAAACATATACATCATGGTGGGGGCCCACATAGCACTGTCATATGCAACCTGAGTCCCTTGTTGATGGACCCTAGTCCAGTCAGGATTGCAATCGGACGCGGATTTCCTGCGAAAGCCTTTCGCAGGAAGTTCCTGCGCTGGGATGCTAAGTGGGGTCCAACGTGATGTTTGTGATAAATCCGTCCCGTCCATCCGTTTTCCGAGATCATTTTAGGACATTCGACCAAAAATGATGTGGATTCAAAACACAAGTGGACCATATGAGAGGGAAAACTGGGGAAATAGTTTTCTACCGTTGAAACCTTTCTGGGCTCCACGTTGATTTTTATATGCCATCCAAACGGTTTATAAGGTCATTCCCACTGGGATGAAGTGAAAACACGAAAAAATTAGCATGATAAGAAACTTTTGTGGCCTTAAAAATGTTTCAACGGTGGTGACTAAATCACAATTGTTTCCTCTCGTGCGGCCCAATTGAGTTTTGAATTCACGTCATTTTCGGTCGAATGTCCTAAAATGATCTTGGAAAACAAATGGACAGGATGGATTTATCACAAACATCACGGTGGACCCCACTTAGCATCCCAGCGCAGGAACTTCCTGCGAAAGGCTTTCGCGGGATATCCCCGTCCATTGCAATCCACGTCCTGGGCCATGACACTAAAAATGAGGTGGCCCACCATGATGTGTATGTGAAATCCACTCGAACCACCACATGCGTCACACCATGTTAGGCCCATGGCCCAAATTTCCTACCCGTCCCTGATTCTAGTGCACCATGTGATTAAAAAGAGCATAGGGCAATGCTCACCCTCAAAAGGGTTTCCATTCATGTGGCCCACCTAAATCACAGTTGGGCCTAATTTTGTCCCTAGGCATAAATTTTAGTGGACCAACTCATGATTGGATTAGATTTTGTATAATCATCATGTTGAGCTACGTAAAAATCAAGGGTTGGCATCTCAATCCCAACTGTTTCCTGTTTGTATGGCTCTCTTAATCAAGGACCAACATGATTTTTGTGCCATATGATTAATTTGGGATGGTGCACCGAATGGTCAAGGTGGATTTCACATGGACATCAAGGAGTCCCCTACACTTGGGCTCCAATGCAGCGTGTCGCTTACAAGGAACACCCTAGCATGAGTTTGGAATGTCTCATTGTTAGGATTCATGATGTAAGCTACAGCAAAAGTTTCACGCCAGCTACCAACCTAATGCAACCCTCCTTTATCCAGCTTGGGACTAGCAATAAGAACACAAAAATTCAACAAGTGATATGAATTAGCCTATTACATTGGGTGATGAAAATCAACCCGGGCATTTATAATATCAGAAATAAAAGGCTTGACTGCAAAGAGTGAGAAAGAAATCAACTAAAATCAAATATATACATACACACACACACACACACACACACACACACATATATATATAGAAAAATATATAAACACTACCTAAGCAACTATGGCTTCAATTTCATCAAAAAATCAGCAGAAAATAATTCTGGAAAAACTAAGCAAACCAACAACAATTCAAACAGAAAGCAATCAACCTTATAAAGTAAGGAATTCTATGAACCTTGAGAATCGTAATGTCCATCAATTTCAGGGAAAAACAAAACCAAACTGACATTAATATGGTATTGGAGGGTGATAGATCTCAAAGAAATATTCCCAACATGTCTCCAAGCATCACTCTCAAAAGAAGATGCCATAAAAGGTGAAAGAATCACACAAACTTTCATCACTCTCAAAAGAAGAAGCCAGAAAGGGTGAAAGAATCATACAAACCTTTATAAATGCCTTATGTTGTTTAATCCGCTTTATCCGATTCCGTCCTTGAACACTTCCTTCATTAGGTCGACTTCTGGGGATCGGCTCCCCAGGTACATACTGCACCCAAGCATAAGGGCCTGCATTCGTTCAACACACTACAATTACTACCACAGTAAGAGAGCAGGGAGCTATGCGATGAAAAGTTGATCTTCTTTGTGCAAGTTCTTCAAGAGGCAAATAAGGTGGCTAACCACTGACTAAGGATGGTGCAATGAGGTCTAGTGATGCATGAACTAAGCAACATGTGAGATTAAATAACCGAATTAAGATATTTAACAAAAAAAAAAAAAAAACACAAACATCGCTGTATTCATCACAAATATCATGAAAATCAAAAGAAAATCATGCGTAATCCTAACCTAAGCTACCAACATCGTAACACAAGATCATTAAATAAAAAGAAACTACGATCTAATGGATGTAGGGACATCCAATTAGCATAGGGTATAGTCTATTTCAAAATAGGAAACCGAATACAACCTAGGGTGAAAATTAGGATTTGGGTAATTTGGGAAAGTAGGAAAATTAGGAATTTTAGGTTTGTGGTTAGAGTTTCGGGAATAGAAGAAGGGAGTTTTGATATAATGATGGTGGGAAACCAAAAGGGGCAGGTGGGATTTGGGAGGATGGGTTTAGGTCAGTTAGGGTTTAGATTGTGGATGGGTATGGCTATGGGTATGGGAAAGTAAGGTTTGGGAGAAGGCGAAGATCTGTGATGGAGAGAATGAAGAACTTGAAAAAATACCTGGTTGGGGAAGAAAAGAGAAGATGGTGTGGGGATGGATGGAGACCTCGCACCTTCGTTGATGAAGATTAGCCTCGCACAAATCTTCCTTTCAAATCGCATGCCCGTCTTGTGAATTCTAACAAAAACAGCCCTAGTCTAAATAAAATCAACTAAAACACTCATAATGTGTCCAAATATAAAATAATAAAAAACTAAATCCTAAAATACGATAAAGTCTAAAACTGATGTGGACAATCAACGATCAATGGCCTATCATGTGATCCATGTGATCCAATGGCCCGATCGTCGCGTCCCTCCGATCCAACGATCTAGATCACTCCATAAAGCAACCCATGTGCATCTTCCCAATGTGGGGTCTTCCAGATGCTCGCACATGCACATGGGGTCTTCAGCACGATCACGGGTACTCCCCTAACCACAGGGAAATCGGTGCGACCCGCCTCCTCTGATACGTACGTACGAGTGTACGTGATGTGATATCCTCATCATCTAGTCTTTGTATAGAGGACAGAAGGGTCCAGATTAGTCATTAGGCCCTTCTGTTTGTTTTTTTTTCCTTCTTCTTCTTGGTTTCATTGCTTGGTTATTTTGTTCCTTTGTGTTTCAACGCCTTTCTATGTGAGTCGGTCATTTCTTTTCCTTTTTTGCTATTTTAATAAAAAGCTTCTACATCAACAAAGAGAAGGTAACAAGGATCTAAAAAATGGTTACAAAAGGTAACAAGGAACTGAAAAATGGTTAGAGAAGATAACAAACACAGGTGGTTGAGTAAAAGAATTTGTGAGTTATTTTGGAAAGAAATTCAATTTAAAGAAACTTATTGCAATCCCATTATCGTTGAAGGAAGAAGGAACCATTGAGATTCAATTCAATCATCAATAAGACTAGATCTGTAGAATCAGCAGAAGGAGCTTCATGCAACCTCATTACGAGAGAAACAAACATATTGGCTGATTCAGTTGCAAAAGGAGGGGTTAATTGCCCATGTTTATGCATTAATTGCATTACCAGTTGCCGTGATGGATCCCATATATCCTTTCTTATGGTTGAACAATAATTTTTCTTCAAAAATAATTTTTAAGTCATAGGTTAGCAACGTTCGTGCAGCACCGTAGTCCTATAGGACAATCTGATGGTCCCACCATGGATGGCTAAAAAAATCTACTGCACCAGAAAATCCTCAACATCCAATACTTGGCCCCTTTCCACTGAATGTGGATTGTTTCTGATTTTTCGTTTTCTTTTTTGCCTTAACCATCTATTTGCAGGTTGGGGGGAGGGGGGGAAGCAAAGCTAGAACTATGGAGGATGCTATAGAATCTAAAAGTTTTAAAATCAGCCGGACAAAAACGCAGTACATGGAATACAATTTTCTTAGCAAACAATAGGAGTGGAAAAATAGCGAGGTGTTCTTCCGAGTTCTGAGTTCCAATCACCCGGGTACAAGATCACCCTCACGTATTTACAAAAATAGCGATATTAAAGTGATATTCTGATATTTTTTCAAATTTTTACCTGTTTATTGAAAATAAAGGTTGTTGGCAACAGTTCTCCTATGATAGGTAACGTGGTTAGTGGCTATAGTCGATATAGTCAGCGATATTCCAAAATTATCGATGATATCTCCAATATTTCGCCGATAATCCGAAGAGAAATGAAAAATTGGGGTTCCGGTGTCGCTAAACTAGTGACACCAATATTATCGGCGATAACATCAATATTGTGTCAACAACGAGAACACTGATTGGTACCAATCTAAATGGGTTCCTTGGAGGATGGGTGTCTCCAATTACGGGATCTAAGCCCGGGGTGACAACGGTGCACCCTTCTCATTCTTCTTACAATGCTATCCAAGTTTGGCCATCCAAAGGCCTCAACATGAACCTTGTCATCACATAGCTACCATACAAACCATTCCACCAAATATTACCATTCTCATTCATGAATGCTCATGTAGCCAAATCACAAAATTATGCTAACATATCACCATTCACATGAAAAGGAATGAAATTATGCTCATGGGTCTAGGCTTACCTTACTAGCCCTTATTAAGGAATAAAATGCAAACCAAGGTCCATGTATCCAAGCATGACACACAACTTTTCAATTTTCTAGTGTCCAAATCCAAGATTCATGGGCCTACCTGGGCTTTCGACAAAGGTGGGTTTGCATCTTGTCTTGCCTACCCTTTTTGCCACTAGTGGCTCGCCTAAAGCCCAAGCCCAATTTAGGGCCCACTCCAAGTGCCCAAGGTGTGTGAATTTTGATCCATGAAGCATGCCTTAATTTATCCAACTATCATACCATGTTACAATGTCATCAACAACATACCAAAACTTCATCCAAACGGTCCACACAGTCAGTGCGGTCCAAGATCGTGAGTTAAAAGCATTCATATGCATCAAGGATTGAGCTCCACGAGGTGTGGACCCATGGTCATCCAAAAACACAAGTGACGGGCCCCTTGGACCGTCAAAGGAATAATATATTACAATTGCATTGCCAAATGGGCCGAATACTAAACATAAAAATTACATCGCATATATCACCACGAAATCGCATCCACACGTAAGATAATAACACAATGCACACATAGAGAAGGGCCCCAAGTATTGGCAACACACAATAATCAGATGGGCCTAATGGAGGTTTGGATGATTGGCATCCAATCACCATTGTTTCCATTGGCATGGTCCACCTACACCAGTCCCCATGGCCCCAATTGAGCCATCACAAGTATGGACAACAACGATAAAACAATTTAATCATGGCGGGACCCTCATAGCGTGCCCACAGCATGGACAAATATGCTGGATAGCAAGCTGTCCAGCACGTTGTTCCACCAAAAATCTGGATACACTACATTTACAAACGGCCCACTAATGCTCGTAGTCCATTCTTGTGGCTGAATCAAATGGATCATTTGGTCATATACACATCATGGCGGCAGTCCATGGTGAGTCCCACAACCCCCAGAAAGGCCTGAAATCAAAGTGTTGTGGGGCCCACTAGGGGCTGCCCTGTTAAGGCAGAACTAGGCATAGCTAGTTTTGCACTGGCCCACCAAGGCCCATTGGCCTTTTCAGTGGCCAAAATGGTGGGCTCTATTGGGCATAGCACATACATCATGGTGGGACACCCCAGTGGGCCCCACACTTCTAGATTCAATGGCAATTAAACATTATGGTGGGCCCAACATTGCAAGGGTGGTCACCAATTCACAACTGTTACATGTGGTGCATTCCACCTGAGATCTGGGTGGCCCCACATGTTAGTGGGCTGACGTGCAGAATGCACGCTGTTTGCATTCAGGTGCATAGGCACGTCGTTGCAAACAACATCCACTGATGGATGCTTCCTTTATTATTATTATTTTTTCCTATTTTTTTCAGCCCCTTATTTTGTCTTCTAGTGACCCCTTTGAATAGTGGTTATTCAAATCACCATTGTTTCCATTTTGTGTGGCCCACCTGATCTTGGAAAGGCCTGATTTTTGGTCTCATGTCCCAAGTTGAGGTGCCCCGTCTGATAGATGAAGTGGATTTTTGCATATACAAGGCAGGGTCCACATGGAGGCCCACCTGCTGTCAGCACTCATGGGGACTGACGTGCAGCTGTTGTAGAACCACTCCTTTAGTTTACTCAACTATTAAGGAGCCTAAGCAAGAATGGTATCAAAGCCATTACGATCTAATAGAGCCATATATAATAATAATAATAAGATAATTTTGTTAAATGAATGATCTAACCAATTTCGAGCTATTGTTTGTACGTAGAAATTCAGAGCTATTTCAAATATATAAGCAATATCGACAACTCTGTTTGGAAGTTCACCTAGCAGATATCAATAGAAGAAATATCATCGGATATTACTATTGTTATCAAATGAGATCGCATATGCACATACTTTTGATCAAATCGATCCTGGCAAGTATGCCATGGCATACTTTTATATGCGATAAATATGCGATCGTATATGCGAGTATGCGATCGCATACTGCATATGCGATCGCATATTTGCCAAAAGGCAAGAGTGGAAGATTTTTATTTTTATTTTTTATTTTTTCAAATTGGAGAACTTTTGCCTATAATTAGGCACTCATATCCCCTCCATTTTCACTATTCTTCACTCCAAAGCTCTAAAATCTCTTACTCTTTCCCTCTTACACCTCTTTCTTTCTTACTCTAATCTCTCTACAATTATTTCAATTATGTTTATTTTTTGTATTTTATAAGTTGTGCTTACTTTTTGTAAATTGAGTTGTAAGTTATAACTTGTAAGTTCTCTCAAGTTATCCATTTATCATTAAAATTTCTTTCTTCGAAGTTTATAATAATTAGTTATCTTTTAATGTAGCTTGTTGATTGTTTTGTTAAAATTTATATAATATAAGTAATTAAATATATCACTTAAGGAAACACACAAACTATAATGAAATAAGTAAAATAACCCAATCCAATCATGTGTACTAATTAGACGAGTTTTTCCCTCTTTTTTTTATAGAATTTTTAGATTTTTTATTTTTTTATTTTATTTTTTTTGAAAAAAAAATATGACATGGCATATGCGATTGTGCGATCGCATATGCGAACGGCATATGCTGATCGCATGCAATCGCATATGCGATTTGACTTACCATTACGTAGCTTTCTACAGAGTATGCGGTAAGACACCAACTCAGAACTATTTAGAAGCAGTGGCAAGTAGAGATGCCTTTTATCCTATTTGTAAAAGAGCTATCCAAGAAGGGATAATATATCTGATTAGACTATCTCAAGAAAATCCTTGAAGCATTTATGAGCAGACCTATTTATAGAATAAAAAATTATTTATTTGGATCCAAACAAGATTATTAGATTCTCCCTCCGCTAGCTAACAAAGATAGCGATTGTTGAGATTCAGAAGCATTAGCTAACCATATAGATCATATCCCTACAAATCAAGAAAACCTCTATCGCTTAGCATCATTAGGGAACACCTTGAGTGACAATATCCAGTGGATATTAGCGGCATAGACAAAGATAGCAAAGCATCTTATAGAAATAGAAGAGCAGATAAAGAGAATCGACGTACAGATTCCAATAGGTTTTAGCCAATCTATTCAAATTTTAGTGAACAATACAAACCGACTTTCAGAAATAGAATCAGAAGTAAAGAGAATAGATATCGAACCTGAGATTAGAAGTTTACCACATTGAGACTCGCTATCCAAATCAGATATGGGATTGGCTTGGATAGAAGTTCCTTGTGCTAAACCCCATAGCTTGTGAAACCACGCACTACCATCCCGACCACACCATGTGATGGATTTATTGTTTACTTACTATAACATGCTTAGTTGTTATTAGTTTGTACCCCTAATTTCTATATGGTATGGTCGAGTTGGTCTAAGGCGCCAATTTCAGGTACTGGTCCGAAAGGGCATGGGTTCGAATCCCATTCTTGACAAAATATAATTTTCCCTCTTTTAATGAATTCCTTCGTTGCTTTTAAAAAATAAATTATCTACATGGTATGCCCACTGAGCGCGTTGAGCTCAAGTCACTTTTTTTCCCTTTTCAAGAAGGTATTACTAGACCTACTTGAAGTGCTCAATAATTGAACTACTTTCGATCGTGTTCGAGACTCCTCACCGGGGGTGATTAATGCGCATTTCACACCGGGCTCAAGTCGAGGTGTCTGTGGGATGCAAGGGCACACTCGGGGTGGGCGGGGCCCACGGGGGAGGTCTCGTGTTCGAGACTCCTCATCGGGTGTGATTAATGCGCATTTCACATCGGGCTCGAGTGGGGTAGCCTGTGGGATGCGGGCATACACTCGGGGTAGGTGACCCGTATGAGGCGGTGCCCATGTGATTTGGGGCCCACGAGGGGGTTCGGCCAAGGTCCTAACCAATGAAATGTGGGGCCTAGACTATGAGATAAAGGGATTAATTCGTCATACTCCAACAGTTCGAGCTTTTAGAGCAACTGGTTAATTGTCCTGCATCAAATTGGTATCAGAGCGGGAGGTCTCGTGTTCGAGACTCCTCACCGGGGGTAATTAATGCAGGGGCATTTCCATACCGGGCTCGAGTGGGGTAGCCCGTGGGATGCAAGGACACACTCGGGGAGGGTGACCCATGTGATTTGGGGCCCACGGGGGAGGTCTCGTGTTCAAGACTCCTCACCGGGGGTGATTAATGCAGGAGCATTTCACACTGGGCTCGAGTGGGATAGCCCGTGGGATGTGGGGACACACTCGGGGTGGGCGATGATGATGATGACGACGACGACGACGACGATGACAATGATGATAATGATGATGATGACAATGATGACGATGACGACGATGGCGACGACGATGATGATGATGATGTGTCAAGTTGTCAATAATAATAATAATATCTCTATTGGTGCCGGATTTTGGAGTCGGAAAGTAACATTTTCGATTCTCAAATTTCAGGGTGCAGCAGCCTGGTAGGTCTAGTTGGGTCAAGTTGTCAATGTCCTCAGGTTGGGTTCAAGTTGAAAAACCCTAAATCCAATTTGAATTGATGTTGGGTTCGAGTTGGGCAAATTCAAGCTGGGTTAGGTTGGGTTGAGAATAATCACATGTAATTAGGTCAGGTTGGGTCTAACATAGATGTCTTTGGTTTCAGTTCAGGTTGGGCACCTCAGGTTGTAATTCGGGTTGGATTGGGTTGTAGGTTGGGTCCTCCTAAGGCCAGGTAGAGTTGGTTTAATCTGAGCCTAGCCGGACCTGTCCAAGTTACACCTCTAGTTAGGAGTCATTCAAGTTGAAGGCTCTAAAAGGGCAAGGCAAAGGCACAAAAAGACATGGACTTGATGTAGTAAGAGTTGATGGCTAGTGCTTAACTGAGGATATAGTCCTTGATAGAATGGAATGGGTGAAACAAAATTCGCGTAGCCAACCCCAATTTTGTTAGGATAGGCTTCGATGATGATGATGAACCATCTATTAGCAAGACACTGATTGTAGCGCAGGATCTTCTATCATGAGAGGTTTTTAAAGCATGGTCCATCCATGGTGGCCCGCATCATATCAATGATCTGGAACAAGGTTTACCTGGATCACATTTCACTCTAGTACATGGTGTGGGAAGAGGTACACCATATGTTACTACCTCTAGTGTATGGTACCTAGGTGTAGGATCATGTGGGTCATTCCAGTCTATACATCAGTATATACTATACAGTTTTATATACAAATTGGTATTGTGACTTATATATAAAAAATTGAAATATTATTATTATAGGTCTTGCATGCATAACATTACATAAATAAATGCTGCTGCAAAATCAAAATATTAATCTCTATGTTCGAATATAGATTGGCATTACAAGGTAATCTACACTAGGAGTATGGACCCACAATTCCATATCAGTAAAAATAGCGATGCAGATCACCAATGACCCATAATTCACATCGCAGAACTGTGGAAAGTTTACTACACTATTTTCAGTAAGAAAACTACACACACACACACACAGACAGTATAGAGGCAGACTTTGCACGCGCGCGCGCACACACACACACACACACACACACAGTATAGAGGCAGACTGTGGAAAGTTTACTACACTATGTTCAGTAAGAAAACTAGGGTTTGTTTCATTTCGATCTTAAAGTTTACTACACTATTTTCAGTAAGAAAACTAGAGTTTGTTTCATTTCGATCTTAGACTGTGGAAAGTTTACTACAATATTTTCAGTAAGAAAACTAGGGTTTGTTTCATTTCGATCTTAAAGTTTACTACACTATTTTCAGTAAGAAAACTAGGGTTTGTTTCATTTCGATCTTAAGCCTCTTCCCTTTTCAGCTAGTTCGGGAGCACAACCGCAACTTCTTCTTTTCTGTGCTTTTATCAGCAAACTAAGGATTTTTCAGGTTCATCGTGGAAGAAACTGGTCTTGATTCACTGCCCCACCGACACACGCATGGTTGTACGGCTGGTGTGGATTCTGGCCATTGAACAGATGAACTAACCATAGACGACACATGAAAAAAAAAAAAGTGCAAATGAGAATCCTGGCCATACAATTAATAGAATTCCCACCTTCAAACGCATATCTTTCAAACCATTTTCCTTCATCAGTTATCTTTCCAAACCTTTTCTTAACCTAATGTCCATTTGCGAGTTACAAAACAGACAACTGCGATAGTATCTTTTTTCCTTTTTTACAGTGGGCCTCGTACTTCATGAACCGTACAACCACCCTACACTGAGGCAACAAATCAAGATCATTTTCAACAATAGATTCCGATGCAAGCTAACTAAACTAACAACCCTTTTCTACAAGCATTTTGCCCTTGAAAATATAAGATACTTTCAAGGGCAAAATCGGGAAATAAAATCTAATCTGAAGTTATGGGTTGTATCGTACAATCGGTTGTATTTAAAATCAGGAAAACGAACCTGGTGGTTTGAGGCTGGCCCTTTTCCTTCTGGGTTTGGCACCTGGCCGACGCTTGGGGAATCGGGTCTCCGTTAAGCTGTGGATTCCCATGCTGGGACCGTTCCATCGCATCATCATCACCGTCCATGGAAGAGGCGTGATTGAGTTGTTCTGGAGGGATCCGAGCACAGACCGGAATGACGCATCGGACGGTAGAGGGGATGTCCCGACGGATGGAAAATGGGAAAGCACCGCGCGAGTAAGGTGGGCCTTTTGAGATAAAGGGCGTAGGATGATCCGCAGCGCTCCAAAACCCATTTCTCTCCCTTTTTCTTTTTCAATGTTTTCTCTTCTTCTGCGGTAGGAGAGAGGAAGTAAAAAGAGGAAGAAGCCCGTAGGGCTTGCAGTGGGCCGGGCCTGAGACGTGGGAAACCAACCTTTAAAATAGGCCCGAGCCGATTAGTTCAAAATTCGGGCCCGAACAAACCCCAGGCCTGCTGATAATTGTTTTGGGACTTGGGAGTCACTACATCTCATTATAGCTTTGGGTTTCACGAACTCACCGTAACCGCTGTTCCAGGAACCTTAGGGCCTGTTTGGTCCGTGGTTTTAAGTTGTATTAAATGAGATTTCATTGCTAATCCCACCTCAAAATTGAAAAGGACATGTTTGGAAGGAGTGTAGGATGGGATTAAAAGTAATTTTATAGGCTTTGGAAAATGAGCAAGTGTTGGAAAGTGTGAGATAGGATTTTCAAATCAATGATGAATTTTTCCATTACCCAAGTGTAATTTGAAAGGAAATCCTAGGATTTATTTTTAATTGCATACATTTCAAATATGGGATACACCCAATCCAAGGACAATACCTTGCACATACATTTATTGTTACTTTTATAATTCAATCCACCTTAATCCCACCTAATGCAGTTGGCCAAATGGGCCCTTAGTGTCCATGAGTTCTAGTCCCAGAGTCAAATTGGTGTGTAATCCTAACATCAGATTGGATATTTTCTTTCGGATAATCAAATGTGTAATTTTGGTTAAGAGTTTTCTAAATTGCAACCCATAAACTGGACAGTTTAAGCCAAATGATCTGTGTTCCAAGTACGTAATTTCAAAGTAATTTATTGGTATCACATTCTGCTTAGAGTATGAAATTTTTTTCCTTAACCCTCATGCCAACCGGAATAGTCACCAACGCTTATTTCATGCGGTCTGTAAAACACCCACTACACACACAGGCCGACCTCATGGTAACTGAAGTTGAGCAGTGTCAGCGTAGACCCCAACATGATGTGTATCGAATATCTACCCCATCATTCAGATGAAAAATTCTATGATGGTCCATGACCTTAAAAATCAAGTTAATCCATAACTTGGGTGGGCCACGCCACATACAATAGTTGAAAGGGTTACACTCCCATTAAAGCCTTCATAATCATTTATTGGGCCCATTGAAATGTGGTTCACAAATCCAGCCCATCCATTGTGTGTGTCCCACCTAGATGAGGGTTCAGACTAAGTTTCAGCCATATATAAAACTCAGGTGGGCCCCACTAAGTATTTTTATAAGTTATAGGCATATCTTCACATTGTTTTGGATGGTATGGCCCACCTAAGTTTCGTATATGGCTGATTTTTGGGATATCCCATAATTTAAAAGGGACCCATCAAATGCACAGTGTTGATGTTCAACACACATCACGATAGGGTCATCCATTGTGTGTGTCCCACCTGGATGAGGGTTTAGACCAAGTTTCAGCCACATATAAAACTCAGGTGGGCCCCACCAACTGCTTTTATAAGTTATAGGCATATCTTCACATTTTTTTTTATGGTATGGCCCACCTGAGTTTCATATATGGCTGATTTTCAGGATATCCCATAATTTAAAAGGGACCCATCAAATGCACGGTGTTGATGTTCGACACACATCACGGTAGGGCTATCCATGGTGTGTGTTCCACCTGGATGAGGGTTCAGACCAAGTTTCAGCCATATATAAAACTCAGGTGGGCCCCACCAAGTGCTTTTATAAGTTATAAGCGTATCTTCACATTGTTTTAGATGGCATGGCCCACCTGAGTTTCATATATGGGTGATTTTTTGGATATCCCATAATTTAGAAGGGACGCACAGTGTCCATGTTTGACACACATCTCGATAAGGCCCACACAGGTAGACCTCACGGGAAGTTCCCATGAGCTCAACCTCATGTTACCATATATATATATATAATGAGTAATGCTCACATGCAACTAGTTAATGTTAATGTTAATGAATGATGCCAATGCATAAGATTCTTTAATACAGTCTATATATGAGTAATGCTCGCACACAACTAGTTAATGTTAATGTTAATGAATGATGCCCATGCAAAAGATACTTTGAAGAGTAAAAGGAGCTACTGGCTTGGGATGGCCCCACCATGATATTCAAATCCACCTCAACCATTAGCTAAGTTACCCAGTGTAACATTAGCTAAGTTACCCAATGTTACACCCAATGCCCTTAAATCAGCCTCATAATGGTTCAGATAGGCCACACGATTAAAAATAATCTACAAGGAATGCTTACACCGGAGACTGTTTCCCTTGGTATGGCCCCACTGGAATAATTCATGAGCCTTTATTTTGGCCATCAGGCCTAGAATCTGGTGTGGAATCCAGTGGTTGGAATGGATTTCACATGCTCATCAAGGCAAGCCTGGTAACAATCAAAGGTGGATGTCTCTCCTAACTGTTTCTATTAGTATGGCCCACTTGAACCACGCATCAGCCCCATTTTTGTTGGCTCTGGACCCTGCACAGGGCCCACTTGAATCACGCATCAGCCCCATTTTTGTTGGCTCTGGACCCTGCACAGGATTACACATCCAATGATCGGAGTAGATGCCCTGGTACGCATCACGATAGTTCCTGTGCAAACATAAACGGTGGACCTCTTGGCGGTTGGTTCCCGAAAACGTCGGACATTCCCAAGTGGGGATTGAACGTCGACCCTTAAAAACATCATGAGGCCACATAAGTTTTTGATCAAGCTGATATTTGTGTTTTCCCTTATTCCATGTTTTTGTTAACTTATAAACAGGTTGGATTTCAAATAGACATCATGGTGGCCGCCATGAAGGTTTCAACGGTGGGCATCATTGTCCCCACAATTTTCTATGGTGGGGTTCACTTGAGCTTTGAATCTACCTCATCCTATGGCTCATGCTCTAAATGATCTCTCCAAATGGACGAACGGTGTGGATACAACACATACATCATAGTGGGACCCATAGAACATGGTGATATCACTTCATTAGCGAGTTACTGTCTGGTTCAATAGCTAACCCACTGTCATCAGTATTAATTTAGAGCTGGGCATCGGTCCGGTCGGACTGGATTACGCCCAACCCGAGCCGATCCGAAATCCTAATGCCTTGACCCAAACCCGATTCGATCCGATGCCGAATCCGGGTCACCAGACTCGGACCGATTCGACGCAGAGTTAGCCTGACCCGAACCGAGTCCGACTCGGTCAGAGAAACCGAGTCGGATCGGGTTGGGTACGATTCGGATCGTATGAACTTTATTCCAACTGTTTCATGTGGCATGGTCCAATTCAGCCTTTAATATACTAAATTTTTGTACCCATGGTTTAAAATAATATGTCAAAATGGATAAACGACTTAGATAAAATACATACATCAAGGTGGGCCCGACATGGCTCTGAAAGACTTCCAATCTACCATATATATGTTTTCACTGGACTAGGAGGACTTTTGGCGTGCACGGTTCACTGCACAAAATGGCAGTGGCTTGCCTTTCACGCAAGCAAACCGTCCGCATAATGACTTTTTTAATCTACGTTTGCGAGTTTTGTGGGTCTAATCACAGGGTATGTGTTATATCCAAACCGTCCATCCATTTGGTGAACTCGTCTTATGGCTTGAGACGAAAAACAAGACAAATCTAATTATTAAATGGACCACACAAATTGTTTAATGGTGAAAATCATTCTCTATTGTTATTTCTGGTGTGGTCTAAATGATCTTTGGATATTGTTTATTTTTTGGATATTTCTCTAAAATTATCTCTAAAATTATATGAATGGTGTAGATATAATAAATACATCACTGTGGGGCCATATAACTTTCATCTCCTTTGAACTGTTCGTACAACTCGAAGCTCAAGGAGCGCCGGACTCCAGTACTGTACTGGAAACGGACTGGCTACTCCCCTTGCCACCAACCACTGGCTGATGGTCGGTGCTCTGTGGGCCCCACCATGATATATGTGTTTCATCCATGCCCTCCATTTATTTTTATATATTATTTTATCTATGAGGAAAAAAAATGAGGTATATTGAAATCTCAAGTGACCACATTATAGGAAACAGTGTTAAATGAACGTTGACCATTAAAACCGTTCTGGAGGCTATAAAAGTTCTTGATCAAGTTGATATTTATTGTTTCAGGTTTTGCTCATCCCACACGTGTATAACTCAGTTCCTTGTGTCCCCATTACAGACGTGGCACATGTGAGGAACATCCGATCCATCCATCACACCGGGCCCACTGTATGGCTGTCGCTGCCTAAAAGTAATCCTCTTCACCATCAAGTGGGTGGTTTTCCAATGTGTATAGATGTCACTGCCTAAAACTTACAGCTACTAAGACGAAGGAATCAAACCACGCCATTCATGGCTGCACTCTTCTACTTCTCCATCTTCATGCAATTAGCTTACTTCAAAGTTACCGAAGGAAGAGCCATAGATTCCACAGTGATCGCTGGGTGCCCCAACAAATGTGGTAACGTCGAAATCAACTGCCCATTTGGAATCGGAGACCCCCTCTTTTTCTTAAAAGAATTCGAAGTCGTTTGCATCCAAAACATTCCCTACTTCCCGGAGTTGAACTTTCAACTCCTGGAGATCTTTCAAGGAGAAGTAAGCATCAATTACTTTTATTTAGATAGATATATGCATCCCAGATCGGGTCAGGTAGGGTCGGTTCGGACCCTTTCGGTCCAGGTTTTCGGATCAGATTTGTCCGGATACACCTCTATCCGAACCCGACCCAAAAAACAATCGGATATGCATTAACAAACTCGACCAGGGCCGATCTAGGCCGTCGGTTCTGTTCAGAACGGTACCGAGTCAGGTCGGATCAGGTCCAACATGCCCACCTCTAAGTATTATTAGCATTAGGGCGTGTTTGGCCGGGTGACTTACACTTAATTAGATGGAATGGAATATGGTTTAAGGTATCAGATGGACTGTCAGTGTTTGTCCGTTGATCCCATGGGATATACAGCATCATGTTTGGACGGTCACTGGGATTGGCTACGGTGACCGTCAACACCTGTTGGCATGTTTGGCTGGGATGTGATTGCCTGATACACTTCCTACACTTGACATATTTGGCCAGAACTCTGTCCAACCGTGGAAAATCGGGAACGGATTGCCTACTCCCCCTAACACCATCCACGCGGTTGGCGATAGGTGCTCTGTGGGCCCCACCATGGTTTATTTGTTTCATCCATTCCGTTCATCCATTTTTACTGTTCATATTAGATATTGATACAAAAATGAAAGTGATATAAATCACAGGTGGACGACACCACAGGAAAACAATAGTGATTAGATATCCTCCTAGCTAAATCCTCCATTTTAGGCCCACTGTACTAATTATTAGAAATCCAATCTGTTGATTAGGTCATACGGTGAACGTTTGCATCTCCACTGCTTCTTGTGGTGTGCCCCACTCAGCGTTTTATATCTGCCTCAAAATAGGTTCAGGGCTGAATGTAGGCTGGTGAAAATGATGGAGGGAGTGGATATCTCATTGATATCTCGGTGGGCCCCCACATAGCATAGGAAACTCGCATCCCACATTGTCCACGACAAGATCCGTAACTATCAACAGCTCTGATCATTAAGGGCCGCCAATAAGTTTTTAATGGTCTACGTTCATTCAACACCTTTCATGTAATGTGGTCCACTTGAGATTGGGATATACCTCATCTCTGGTCTCATACCATAAAATGATATGGAAAGTCCACTTGAGATTGGGATATACCTCATCTCTGGTCTCATACCATAAAATGATCTGGAAATATAGATAGACGGCATGGATGAAACACATACATCCATGCCAAGGTGGACAGAGCACTGATTGGCTGGTGTCAAGGGGAGTAGCCAATTCGTTCACGGTAAAACCATGCTACCGATATTAACATGAAATCCGATTGCCTACTGGGTAACCACACCACTGTGGAGCCCACTGTACATCAATACAACAGGGTGTCGGTGTGGGCTGATCACTGTTGTGTTGGCATACACATAAGTGCATACACTCACTTTTATCCTCCATACCTCATTAAACATAAGCAATCAACTAGCAAGGAACCTAATGCATGTAGAATGCATACCATGAAAAAGAGTATCATGGTATGCTTAATCAAAACAGTAATATGTTTTTCCAGTATAAAACTAAAGTTTAATTACGATATACATAATGAAAAACATAACCACGAGACCCGTTACAATTGTAGCTACTCTCTCGCCAATAAAGACGATGGCATCATCCGTCGAAGTAGCCCGAGAAACCATGGTTCAGGTCGTCTCTTGGGTCAACGACCATAAAGTCCTCCGTGAGGCAAGCTCATCACAAGAAGTGGATACACATCTCTCAAATCTGGCTCGTCCTATAGTTGGCTGAGCAATTGTAGTACTGTAGTGACTGTCCCAATAAGCAGACGCTTCTTTCCAGTTTTTGAAGGCTCGGTGTGCACTCCCGCTATAGTTTTCTACTTTCAATCTGGCCTCTTCCCAAGAAAGATAGATTTCCGGTCGGCGACCAACCAGCACGACATAATATTTCTCTTTCCCCATCTGCATTAACATGTCAATCAATGAATGAAAATGAGAGCATACGAATCAAGTTAAAAATAAAAAATAAAAATCAGTGAATCGGATAGAAAAGCTACAAATGACTATTAATTATTAAACTAATATATCTCACATAAAATATATTTACTAGGATGGGTATTGTGACTATTCTAATGTATTGAAATGAATATGAATGCGTATCCTTCGATATGTCTGACTATAGTAGAGCATAATCAAGTGCAACATAAGATTTTCTCCTACGGTAATATCAGGAATGTCTACATGATCTAATTATATCAAATGATCATACTAATCTATAAATACCGAGATTAATGTCATCCCAAATATGAAAGTATCGTACGTTGTATCTAAGATATAAACCGAAATAAAAAAATCCAAACAAAATAAGAAAAGTTATTACAGGTCCAAAAACACCAAATTGTATCAAACATATGACAATCCTCATCATATGGAACCACTACCACCATCACCAAACTTATCACGGAGGGTTTTCTTTAACCAATCGACACGGCGCTCAGGTCATAGACTGATAAGGAATGAGCGAGCTTCTCGTCCCTGCTTAAGAGGTGACCAACTTCATTGAACTCAGAGTTGGTTAGCCCTTGCACCTCTTCGAGGACATCCAGAACTTTGCTAGTTTGGTTAACCTCTTTTCCTAGGCTAAAATCACGCATGGCCTCCGCAACAGACTTAAGAGATTACCAAGTACATCACAGGGACGAGGAGGCTGCATTTGCTTCTTGGTGCTACTCCCACTGCGATTCTGGTTAGAATCCGACGTGCGATTGAGAGTGCCGCGAAAGAATCGATTTTCCATGGTTGGTGTCTCCGAGAAAAATTGATTGTTCCATGTCGAGTCCCCTAAAGTATCCTCTGAGAGGTCAATAGTATCGTTAAAATTGTAATCGAGCTCCGTTCAAGCCTCGTTAAGATCTCGTTGAACCTGAGAGAAGGAAGCAACCATGCTCCTACTTCCTTGCACGTAATGTCCAATTGCCTAATCGAATCCGACAATAACCACTAGGTCATCCATTATCTCGATTTTTTTATCACGTAATCTCTCAGCACGTGAGTGTGACTACAGTAAATGAATCGGTATAAGTAATTCCAAATATTCACAGTTATATAATCATCATTAGCACATGATAGTGTACTAAATTGTACAAACAAAAAATGGTTAGGTTTTCTTACCTTGAGATACTCTTCCCATACTTCGTCAGGTGCCATGACTACCATTCGCTCATTATCCCATTCAAATCCACTAGCATCAAGCATGTCCCTGACGTCATTATACTCCCTCTTGTGATATCGCAATCGGTTCTGTACGTTCTACCAGTTGACAGAAACCTGTGTTTGTTTCGTCACTTTCTCAACAACCGCTTGATACGCTTCTCTTGAAACCATTGTCAGTTTTTTGTCCCAATGCGATCTGTTTAAGCAACATGTTGAATAGAACTTGATCCATTAGTTTACTCCATTTGATCTTTGATGCCCGGGAGAGCGGCTTTACGAGGGATTTCACCGTCTTCTCTTGTGGTGAACATTTAGTAGGTAACACAGGAGACCTAACCGGCGACTGTATCGGTGTGGATGTATCATTTGTCCAGGAGTCCGACATTGCACCTACACATAAAACACGCAGTTATGGAGCCGTTTAACAAATGGTCGTAACACCATATTTCAATGCATGGTCAAATTAGAAGTACGTCTCTAATTCAACAGTTCATCAGTTGATAGAAATAGTCCTCCATTAATGCATGCATCATTTAACGGAAATAAAAAATAGTTCATTACTTCATGACAACACTTGCGAAGAAGAAATTAGAATGTTGCGACTATCTACTATGTTATCTAGTCCTACTATTACATTGTGCTCCAACCCATGCTTCTTTCTTCCGTTGATTAGATCGAAATAACCACTGTTGTTCGCCATTTATGGAGATCTCATGCGGTGTAGGGTTACTTTCCACGTTGGCTACTGATATACCAACATCCTGTATATCTTTACGATACTCAATATCCAATCGTATGAAATTATATAAGACAAAGCAAGCAATGACAATTTTCACCTATGTTTTGATTGAATACTGCATCGCCGTCTTCAATATCGAAAATCTACCATTTACTAAACTAAAACAATGTTCGATAGCATTGCGCAATTGGGCGTGACAATAATTAAACAACTCCTTCATGTTCGTGGGTGCTCTCCTAGTCCAATACTCTTGCAAGTGGTATTGAACACCGCGATATGGAGCCATAAATCCTAACGAATAAGCATATCAGCGTCGACAACAGAGTATTTTCTTACACATTTAAATGAATGTTATGTTAAAAGTTTCATTCGAAACATTCATTAGTAAAGATATTTATAGGGAAACAATTAGGATGAACAAGAACTACCATTTGGGATAGTTAAAGGATCATCAGTTCGGGTCAACGCGTTGTGTAACACCCTTACATCAGAAGCTGAACCTTTCTAACCAGACAGCACATACAACATCTTTATATCAAATGAACAGGCCGCAAGTACATTTTGAGATAGTACCCCTTTCCTGTTGCAAAAGCTCGCATGGTCGGCTGCTAGTGCATGAGCAGGAATGTGTCCTGTCAATTGCACCGACACAATCCTATATGCATTTCATGGAATTTTAGAGGGTAGAATAGTTGTGAATAGATGGACAAGGATAACAGTATATACGAAGAGACCTTCGGGTAAAATTATACTTGGAAATATGCAGCCCAATTTAGATTTGTTTGGATCTCAGAGGGTGTCTCCTATCTGGCCTGTTTAACGTACTCAGGGTTCTGCTGAGGTCTATATTACCCAGACTCTGATCTGTGGGCATTGAACCTTTGGCTAACATTTCATTTTAAGTGTATGTGCCATACACATGATGTTTCAAATTCCGTATTCTTTGTCGTGAGCAAGCAATGTGGATTAAAAAAAAAAAAAAAACAAACCTTGATCATTTATTGAGCAAGGACAATACGGTGCATGGATAGAAATGATGATGGTATTGAAGAGTTAATGTAGTGAGTTTAATCCAATGAATCAGGCTATTAAGAAAAAACCTATGAATCAGAACTTTGTCCATTTTGTTTGTTGTTTCTTAACCATGAGTCGTAGAGGTAGTTTGTGACTGTTCTATCTAAGCTCTCATTGTTTTTCTTTCTGTGCTATGAGTTCAACTTTGCTTTTGTTAATCAGGTGTCATTTCTAGTCGAGAAGAAGATTATGCAGAGTTTGCAGTAGCAATTCCTATGTTTTAACACTTTAAAGAGAGAGGTAAAAGTTCAGTATTAGGAGTAATGGTTTGTAAGTTATAACGATTCATAGAAACGAGTTCAAAGTTAAAACAAGGATTTATGGGTGAGCATGTCAAATAAAGGGTTCCTCTTTTTATTCAAAAAAAAAATGTAGCATGAATAAATTCTTTTAGCAACATGGACATAGTATAAAGAACCCACATGATTAATATTTTGTTCTTTTGAAAAGTGAAATTTGTAATTGCCCCATCAAAACATTGCAAAGTAGTATATTAGGGAGTAGGCCCAACTTGAAGGTGACCCTCTCATCACTCAAATACATAGGCCCGTCACTAAGGTGGAAATTTATAACCTATGAAGAGGATACATAAGAAGAAAAATAGAAAAGTCCGGAGAGCATCCATCTTCCAGGCCTCTTGAATTTAAAAGTTTTTGAATGGTTTTCATTTGTTTTATATAACATGGCCCACCTAATAATTGTACAGGTTTAATTTTTTTAGACCACTCGAGTGCTTACCTCCAGGTGTGCCTTGTATAAAAGAAGTACACATACATGAGTAGAGATTAGGAGTACACAAAATACACATGCAACATTGTTTAGGATTGAAACAAAGATTCTTTGATAGGCAAGCATAAGGAGATAGGTGATAGCGATACATTTTGAGATCACAGTAATGCATACAAATTTTATTTGGAATGAGATCAATGGTTATGGCTTTGGGCTCTATTTGGTGACGGATTTACCAAATAGAGTGAATTTGACAGCAAGTCCTGAGTCGAAATGGGGGCATTTGGGTATGCATTGAGGATCCACCAGTCAAAGACCTATCCTCTCCCCTACAAATCACACACCCAAACGATGCTTATGGATTCGGATGTCAAGAAGCCATTCCGATAAAAATTCCCATTTCAATTTCACCGATCCTCTGCCCTACAAGTCACACTCCCCATCGATGCGTATGGCGGGTCAAGAAACCAAACCCACGGAAAGCCCCATTCCAATTTCAACTTCATGAAAACATTCATACTACCAAGGATCCAACCCGCAAATCCCCATCCACCAGTTAACCCACGAAAATCCCCATGTTAAAACATCTTCATCAAAACATCCTTAACAGACTCAACATAGGATGAAAATCCTCAATTTTCGTACTTACCTTCAAATGGTGAGATTCCACCCTGATCAACGTCGGTGAGGAAGATGAACAACTAAAAACCTGATTTTCTACCGATCCCCACCAAGCAGCATCGTCGCCCTACCCTGCTAGGGCATGGACATTATATGGAGACGCACGCAGACCGGATTGATCGTGTCATCTCTTTCATCACCCATCCGCTGTCCTACCCACGCCATCTGAAACCAGATTTTCCATCCCATCCCGAATCCCATGGTATTTCGAGGGATGGGGGAAATCTTGGTGGGATTTGCTAAATCCGTCTCTTCGGCGGGCGGTGTTTACGAGGGTGCAGTGGATGAAGTACACCCGCCATCCCAAACAACAGACGAGATGGGATTGCTCGCACTAACCCTCCTATTATGTCTTAAAACCATATCTAGCGCCTGGCCAAACACGCCCTTAAGTACCACATTAAATTATGCCTGATACAAGTGTTTTGGAAACAAGTATCACATAGACTCCCACTCCTAATCGTTTTTTTTTTTTTTGGCCTTCTTTGATATGTGTTTAAGATTCACTTTGATTAGAGGCGGGCATCAAGTCGAGTCGAGTCGGACCAGATTGGGTCCAACTTGACTCGGTCCAAAACTTTTAATGCACTAAGCCGAACTCGATCCGATCCGTTATACTGCTGGCCTGACCCGAACCGAGTTCGCCTTGGTCAGGGAAACTGAGTCGGATCGGGTTAGGTACCCTTCAGATCGATTTTATTTTAAAAAATAATTTAAAAATAAAAAAAAATATATACGATTTTCACGTTAAAAAATGTGTAGGGCCCACCATAACGTTTATTTTCCATCCAATCTGTTAATAAGTTCACAACTACATGGATGAAGAGGAAAAACAAATTTCACATTGATCTGAAGCTTTTGTGACCCTAAAAGAGTTTCAATGGTAGACGTTCAACCCCCCACTACTTTTTGCAGTGTGGTCCACTTGATCTTTAGATCTGTCTTATTTTTCGACTTAAACCTTAAGATGAGCCCGCAAAATGGATGGACGGTTTGGATATAACACATACCTCATGGTGGGATCCATAGAACTTGCTGACGTCAATACACCTGTTGGCCTGGTGGGTGGTACTACGGGTTACCCTTCCATTAAAACATTCATAATCATTTTTTGGGCCCATCGAGGTGTGGTTCACAAATCCAGACCATCCATTATGTGTGTCCCACTTGGATGAGGGGTCAGACCAAGTTTCAGATGCATCCAAATTTTAGGTGGGCCCCACCAAGTGCTTTTATATGTTTTAAGAATGTCTTCATGTGATTTTAGATGGTATGACCCACCTGAGTTCCGTATACGCCTGATTTTTGGGATATTCCATAATTTAAAGGGGACCCATCAAATGCACGATGTTAATGTTTGACACGCATCACGGTGGGGCCCACACATCTCGATCGCATGGGAAGTTCCATGAGCTGGACCACATATAGCCATTTTCTTCTTTCTTATCTCGTGTTAGAGCTCGGGGCTCGATGCATCTTGACCCATGAGCTAAGAGGACAGAATGGCTACTCCCATGCCATCATCCAATGGCTGGTGGTTAGTGTTGTGGACCCCACCATGATGTTATTATTTCATCCATGCCGTCCATCTATTTTTCCTAGATCATTTTATGGTATTAAACTAAAAATGAGGTATATCCTAATCTCAAGTGGGCAACATTACAGGAAACAATGTTGAATGAATATTGTGCGGATCAGATCGAATCGGTTTGGATTGGCCACTGATCCGAACCCGACTCGATGTACGGTCAGATTTGAGTAGGCCTTCGGGTCGGATCGGATCAAGTTGGATCTGTCGGTTCGGGTCAGATTCTGCTTAGCTCTAACTTTAACTATTAGATGTGTAATCAAGCAATAAGCCTACAACCAATAAATCACCTACAACCAATAAATCAAGCTAACCTGTGATGAGCCACACCAATGAGAATAATTAGGAGAGAGACATTCACCCTTGATTTTTATAGGGTCCACCATGATGAAACTGTGAAATCTATTCCAAAAATCAAGTTCATACATGATTCATATGCCAAGGGAATATGTTTGGAGGGTGAACCTTTCCATGTACACTAATTCCAATCGTGTGGTCCTCTTGAACCACATGTGAGGATAAAATTTGAGACCTTGATCTAACGTGACATACGCAATGGTTGGGGTTGATTTTACATTAACACCATCATGGGACCCACCTAAGCCGTGGCCACTATTCCATGCTAAAATGAAATGAGTATGGAGTAAAAGCATTTACTTACATTAATTAAGAAAAAAGTTCTCAATAAATGCATAGCTAGTTGGACGAAAATGTAATGGCTGACTAGCTGTGTGTGAGCATTACTCTATGTGTATGTCCATTGAGTGGAAACTCTTCTCCTAAGTCTACATATAAACTACACAGCATGGATCGGACTATACAGTATGGTAATCTAATCCGCTATTTCAGTTATACATATAAATGATTCGCCTGATACAAACTCATATGGCCCCACCAATGGGAAAATGTAAAATTGCTACTAAAACCTCGGAGTTTAACGGATGTGGTCCGATTGAGTTTTCAATTGCCTACTTTTTGTATATTCAATTGATCCTGGTGACTTACACCTGATTAACGGGTTTGATGAAGTAGGCATACCATGGTGGTCTCACACACAAACCTATGGTTAGCATCCCATTCCCATTGTTACCTGCGGTTTGTCTCATCTAAAGTTGGGGATCTGGCTAATTTTTTTTTCCAGAAATCTAGGATTGATGCTATAACCTGATGGACGGAGTGGATTTTACATATACAATTAGTGGACCCCATAGAGATCGTGCGTTTTACGCGCTGGGCAAAACATGTGCTGCACAAGATTCCTGTCGTTCTCATCACACTGGAGCGGATTATGTGAGACCCTGCCATTACCAAAGACGGTGCGGCCCTTACCGTGGGTCCCACTTTGATGTATCTACTCTATATCTACTCCGTCCATCCTTTTTTTCCATATCATTTAAGCATATGACCCTAAAAAAGAAAAGATCCAATTATTAGGTAAACCGTAGCATAGGAAACAGTGGTAAATGACTATTAATGGACCAAAAACGTTTTGTATCAATATGATATTTGTTTTTTATCCTTTCATTCAGGCTTATGTGACTTTATATACGGATTAGATGGCAAATAAAAGCTACGGAAACATTAAGAAACATTAAGGGGCGTCCTAAGAATTTTTTAATGGTAGAGTATTCAGTCACCACTGTTTCCTAAGGTATGGTCCACCTGATAATTGGATATTATTTATTTTTAGTATAATGTAATTAAATGATATGGAAAAAAGGATGGACGGCGTGGATATATGATAGATACATCAAGGTGGGCCCCACGATAAGGGCCGCACCGCCTCGGCTGAGGTGAGGGTCTCACCAATCTGCTCCCCCATCCACAAACGCCTCCCTCGCCTCTTTTAAAAAAAACGAAAAACTGAAAAACCCGCAAAGCTCATCGCCGCCGTTTCGCTCCGATGGCTCTCTTCCTCCATTTCCCCCTCTCCTTCTCTTCTTCGTCTTCCAGAAATCGGACACCCAATTCGCCCATATTTATAACCCCTGCAACCAACTCCTTCCCTCTCCCAACTTTCCGTCGCTCTCTCCGCCACCGCCATCGGCCTCTAACTCCAAACGCAAGCGTCGCCGTTGATTCTCTAGCCACGAATTCCTGTACCGACCCTCGCGGAGATTCTCCAAAACTACTACTGGAAGTGAAAGATCTGACGGCCGTGATTGCAGAATCGAAGCAGCAGATCCTACGTGGCATAAATCTCTCCATCTTCGAAGGGGAGGTACGGATTAGGGTTTCGTTTTCCTTGATGTCGTCTAAAATGCACCGTGTGTGAATTTTAATAACGTGCGTTATTTGATAATCTGGCAGAGTATGATGGTTGATATAGCTCAAATCAAATGGTCCAAAGTGCAAGAGCTAGTGTAGATAGGTCATCATCCAAAAATTCAAATTGATTGAACAATTCTAACCTCTGATTAATGGGCATTTGTTTGTCGAATTAGGACCCTAGATTTTTTTTTTTTTTTTTTCATTTTTACCATTCATTAAGTGTCCACCAATTGGTCAGTTTGGAAATGAAAGGTAATTTTTGGTTTGCGGGCCATCTAAACTGGGACACTATTTGAATGGTTTAATCTAAGTTAGAGGAAATCTTTGATATTCTGGCAGTGTGATGGATGATACACAATCACTTAGAAATTACATGCTTGAGATCCATGTAATTCAAATGAAACTGTCCAAAATATGGGCCCCAATTTAGATGTATTATGACCCAAAAATTACACTTGTTTGATTATTGACTATTGGATTGGTGGACAATTAGTAGACGGTTAACGATGAAAAATAAAATAAAATCTAATGGTCCTGTTTCAACAAACCAGTTTTCAGGAATTGGAGATAGCATTGTTTAACGAAACTCATTTTGGGACTTTGACTTAGGCACAGGGAATTCCAAATTTTAGCTGGTTTAACTCGAGTTATGTCACATGTATAATTTCTAAAGTGCCTGTGTATCAAGTTTCATACGCAGCTGGAGTATCAAATAACTCCCCTTTAGGTTATCTTTATGCAATCTCTCAGTGTTTGCATACCAACCATCACACCTTGGCAGAGTATCAAAGTTTCTCCCTTTCAATAACCTAAACACCATTTTTATTGGTCTAATAATCGTCAGGAAATAAAAAAAAATTGTCTTTTTTTTTAAAAAAAAAAATAAAAAAAATAAAAGCACCTTTCCAAGAATGAGGAAAACAGTCTTTTTTGGGATTATTTATTTCTATTCTTTTTTTTTTTTTTCAATTCATGTGGAAAAAGAAGGGACATTCATGCCCTGTTTCAATTATTTATTGGGTACACAGACTTATTCACTGGGATACTGACATAGTTTACATTTCTTCTTCGCGATATTTCATGTGCATCTCTTGAAAAGCGCGCACACACACATATATAATGGGAGGGTGTGGGGCCTATGGGCCCCACCGTGATGTTTGTCAAACATCACCACTGTGCATTTGATGGGTCCCCTTCAGTTTATGGGATATCCCAAAAATCAGCCGTATACGGAACTCAGGTGGGCCATACCATCTAAAACCATGTGAAGACATTCCTAAAACATATAAAAGCACTTGGTGGGGCCCACATGAGTTTTGGATGTGGCTGAAACTTGGTCTGACCCCTCATCCAAGTGGGATACACACAATGAATGGGCTGGATTTATGAACCACATCTCCATGCGCCCGATAAATAATTATGAATGTTTTAATGGGAGGGTAACCCCTGTCAACTGTTGTATGTATGTGGTGTGGCCCACCCAAGTCATGGATTGACTTGATTTTTAAGTTTGTAACCAAACATGAAATGGTGCATCTGGCTGATGGGGTAGATGTTTGACACACATCACGGTGGGGCCCACATAGCTCGACCTCATGGGAAGTTCCCATGAGGTCGACCTCATAGTACCATTTCCCACACACACACACACACACACACACATCATTTGCATGCATGCGCATTTGTTCTCATGTTGTGTTGGTCTAATAATTGCTGGGAATTCAGAAAAAAAAATATCATTTATTTCTTTTCTTTTGAGTTTCATGTTTCATGTTTCATGAGGTTATGAACACTAATCTATATTTGTGACTATGGGGCTGCTTGAATACATGAGCCATTTTGAATCTGGTTAAAAATAAGGCTAGAGCTAAAAAGTATAGTAAAAAACTTCTATTTCCTTACAAACTTTATCTTAGTTTGTTGAAAATTTTGCTAATCTAGAACAATTTTTGAACTATGTCTGGAAAAAAATGCGGTATTTATAATTGAAATTAAATATCGAAAACATCGTCGGTCACATGTCCATGAATCTATCATTTAAGAATAATTTTACTTTATTTCTTGGTTTATGATCCATGTAATGCGATCTCAAATGATGTCAAACAATCAACCATCCAATGACACAACATGAGAATAGACACAAATGCATGCAAACGATATATATATATATATATATATATATATATATATATATATATATATATATATATATATATATATATATATATATATATATATATATGCAAATGAAATATCACGAAACAAAAATGTAAACTATGTTCGTATCTCAGTGAATAAGTTTTTGTACCCAATTAATAATTGAAAGAGGGCATGAATGTCCCTTCTTTTCAACATGAATTGAAACAAAGAAAAGAAAAAAGAATTGAAATAAATCATCCCCCCCAAAAAAAAAAAAACTATTTTCCTCATTCACGAAAGGTGCTTTTATTAATCACTTCTATGATCCTATTTGCAATGCCAACTTGGGCACCAAGTCACCTCACCCAATTAATCTATCCTAAATCTCAATTAACCAATCAAATACTATCTTCTACGTAACCAGCCAATGAAAATTATACTCCTAGTTCTATCAACCAATATAAATCAGCAAATAAAGACAACTTATTAAATTAAATAGCAAATCACATGAACATAGTGTTGCGGAAAAATGCTCACACGTGATCAATGTAGGCGAGGCCAAAACACAAAATAGAAGTGCAAAGCCAAAATGAGAGACGAGGCATAAAGATTTACGTGGTTTGACAATATGCCTACTTCATGAGGTAGCAACACTGAGCTTTCTTCTTTACTATAAACAAGAAAAACAAAAATACAAGGCTTACCTCTTTCCTACCTTTACAAGGAATCCCACACTAAGAAATACCCCATAAGATAAACTAATGGAGTACCTCCCTCTCCACAGATTTCCCTTATTTAGAAAACACAAGAGGAAAGAGAGCATGTGGCAAAATTGAGGAACTAGGATTCACCAACACGAAACATAAGATGATAGAGAGAGACTATTTCCTAGTAGGAGACGTCTCCACTCCACCACCACAACATTCTCCCATTTGAAGACTAGTTTTGATGGGGACATCAGATGACCTACTTGGGTGTACCAGAGATAGAGGTGACCACTCACATCAGAGTAGCTCTCTTTGTGGATGGGAGACGAGCTCCAGATGGGGCCCTTCGGGCTACTTTGAAGATCCCACATGCATTAGACGTGCATCAGGAAGACCCCACTTAGGGACGATACATGTGGGCTGTTTAGGAGAGAATTTAGTCATAGAGTTTTTATTCCGTGTCGATTTGACCGTTGGATCTTGTCGATTAGGCCATCGGGCCACTAGATCTTTTAAATCTGGTTCCCTTAGACTCTGATATTGTTTTATTTATGTTTTTTTATTTTGTTATTTTTAAGATTTATTTGATGGTTAAGATTGATGGTAAGTGTTTTAGTTTGCTTTTTTAGATGATGGGCCACGTCACTTAAATGAGTGGCATATTTGTAATTTTAAAAAAGTTTTAATATAAAAGCAGGGGGGTGGGTGGGTTGGAGTTTGGTCTGTTCCCTACCATGAACCCGAATCCAATTTCCGAGGCTCTCGAAAAGATTAACCGGCGTCTGATGGCCATTGAGATGCACAATAGGACCACTGCTGCACAATTGATTGCCAACAACTAGCATATCATGTGGCTAAAGGCTATATTTCACCATACCCCTGTCACCGGGGAAGACCACCAATATTAGGCAGGAGAGCCAATGGATGAGGACCCAGTTGAACATGGTCCAGTCCTAGTAGAACCCATTAGGGGTCGTAATATGAACTTTGTTTAGGGAGTAGGTCATGTAGCACTGCGCGCTCACGCGCTTTGTAGAGAGTTGCGGGATCGTTGCAACCCTGAGGACGTCGAGCGAGGTTTACTAAGATGAAGTTAATGGGTCAAGCCAAGCTATTCTGGACCAATACAGAGTAAAAGGCAGAGCAACGTGGAGATGAACCCATTACATCATGGGTTGAGATGAAAGAACTTCTTAGAGAAAAATACGTTCTGCTCTCCTACCGTGATCCCCTTTTGGATTAGTGGTAGTCCTTAAGGTAAGGGTCAATGCCTGTATCGGATTACATCGAGAGATTCGAGAAGTACATGATGCGATGTGGTGTCGATGAGTCCCCTGCTATGACCTTATCTCATTTTAGGATGGGCCTGCGCCCTGAGATTAGGCGTGAGCTCATCTTTCATGATGTTGGTAAACTAGAGGAGGCTTACCATAGAGTAGAGGAGCTTGAACGATACTTAGTGCAACCGACCATGAAGCGGTTTCGGTCTCGTGATTCCAGTGGCAGGGTTGCTCCTCAAGGAGCCAAAATTAACCCTGGGAGCCAGACTAAAGCCCCAACTGGTGCTCTCACCTATAATAGAGATGTTAAATGTAAGGGTCTTGTTAGTACTAGTTCGAAGGGAAGTGAGGATATGCAATGTTTCCGTTGCAATGGTTATGGTCACCTCGCAAAGTAATACCCAAACAAAGAAAGAGGTAAAGCTCTTATGATAGATGAGGCAGATGAGGATGCCGAGGGCAATTAGAATGTAGAGGAACATGAGCTTGATATTGGTGCCAGTGATGAAGGGTTTGGTGAGCAGGAGACCCACACTCTCACAGTGGTCAGATGCGCCTTTGCCCAAGCTAAAGAAAATGATGATTAGCGTAGGAACACGATCTTTTACACTTATACCAAGTGTGGAGAAAAGAATTGTAAAGTGATCGTGGACAGTGGCAGCTGTGCCAACATGGTTTCTACTAACACTGTGAGTCGACTGAGCTTGAAAGCCGAGTCTCACCCTCAACCCTATAGAGTGCCGTGGGTTGATGAGTCCTCCATTCTGGTCTCATAGCGATGTTGTATCCCCATCCAGTTTGGGTCGTATAAGGATTCACTGTGGTGTGATGTGGTTCCCATGGATGTTGGCCACATCATCTTGGGTAGGCCCTGATTATTTGGCTTGGACATTACAATATTTGGTTACTTAAATATTTGTACATTCATGTTTCAGTGCAGGAAAATTAGATTGAGTCCTCTTCCACCCAAGAGCATATCGGAAAAGAAGGAGACCACCAAGAAGGGTGATCTTTGAACTTGGAGGAAGTCCAAGACTAAATTTTCTTCACATCATTAATGCAAAAGAATTTGAAAGAGAGACCAGGGAGGATTCGAAGGTGTATGCCCTCGTGACTAGAGAGGCTACCTGCTAGGTTGGTGTAGAGTTGCCTAGTGAGGTGATTTCGGTGATGGAGGAGTTCAATGATGTCTTTCTTGACAACCTCCCGGATGAACTTCCACCTATGAGGGACATCCATCATGCTATTGATCTTGTCCCCGAGTCGAATCTCACAAACCTTCCTCGTTACTAGAGCTGGGCAGATCTGATCCGATCTGGTTGATTAGACCCAATCCAACCCATTTCGAACCGAACCGACGGCCTGGATCGGTGCGGATCGGGTAGGGCCATTCAGATCCGACAGTTTTTGGATCGAGATTGGGTTACGGTCAATCCGGACCGATCCGAATGGATCCGGACCGTCCCGATCCGACCCGTTTCGGAGTGGTTCTTATCAGTAATTCTACTGCTTTTCCAATGGTATGGTCCAATTAGAGCTTTGGATATGCATCAATTTTGGGTTCAACCACTGAAATGATCTGGAAAAACGAATGGACGGCGTGGATAAACCACATGCATTCACAGTGGGCCCCAACAGAGTCTAGTTAGTATACTAAGAAGAGGTTTGCTGGTGTACCATATACACTGCTGTATAGCTGTTGCAGGATAAGATAGCTATCTAGGCTATAGGTTATAGCTTATAGCTGGAGATGCGTGGTTGTGCGAAGACGAGCACTGACGTTCCCTAGAGCTCCAAGTTGTACCAACGGTTCAAAGGAGATCAAAGTTAAATGGGCCCCATAGTGATGTATTTATCATATCTACACCGTTCATTTATTTTTACAGATTATTTTAGAACATTATCCAAAAAACTGGATCATATCCAAAGATCACGTGGACCACACCACAAATAGCAGCGGAGATAATGATTTTCACCAATAAACAATTTGTAGGGCCCACCATAACGTTTATTTTCCATCCAATCTGTTCATAAGGTCACAAAGACCTAAATTAAGAGGCACAACAAATTTCAAATTGATCCAAAACTTTTGCGAGGCTTGTGACCCCAAAAAGGCTTTCAATGGTAGATGTTCAATCCCCACTGCTTTTTTCAGTGTGGTCCACCTAATGGTTAGATCTACCTTATATTTTGTTTCAAGCCCTAAAACTAGCTCGCCAAATGGATGGACGGTTTGGATATAACAAATGTTCCATGATCAGATCCACATAACTTGCTAACATAAAGGCAGCAATGTTGGCACTTTTGTGCATGGTATGCTGCACGCCGTGCTGTACACGTAAAGCCTGTAGCGCCTCGAGCTCCGAGTTGTACGAACGGCTCAATTGGGAATGGAGTGGTTGGTGGTCTTTGGGCCACAAAATGATGTATGTGTTTCATCCATGCTTTCCATCTATTTTTCTAGGTCATTTTATGGTGTGAGACAAAAAATGAGGTTTATCCAAATCTCAAGTGGAACACATTACAGGAAACAGTGTTGAATGAGCGTTGACCATTAAAAAACTTTTGGGTGCCATAAAAGTTTTGGATCAATCTATTTTTTATTTTTTCCATTCATCTGGACCTTTATGACCTAATCAACAGATTGGATTTCAAAGAAATAGTACATTGGGCATTAGGAGGATTTTAATTGTGGAGATCCAATCACTATTGTTTTCCTGTGGTGTGGTCCACCTGAGATTTATATCCCTCTCATATTTTGGGTCAAGTGCTAAAATGATATTTAAAAATGGATGAATGGAATGGATTAAAACCACACATCATGGTGGGTCCCACAGAGCACCGACCACCAGCCACGGGGCTGGTGTGGCAGGGGAGTTGCCAATCGGGTTTCCGCTCAAATGAGATTATCATCATATGGGCCTCACAATGAAGTATTTATTATATCCATACCGTCTATCATTTTTCGTGATCATTTTAGAGCATTTGGAAAAAAACCGAATCATATCTAAAGCTCAAATGGACCACACTAAAAATAGTAGCGAGGATAATAATTTTCACCATTAAAAAAAGCCAATCCGAATCGTATCCAATCCGATCCGACTCGGTTTCCCTGACCGAGTCGGACTCGGTTCGGGTCAGGCCAACCATGTGTCGGATTGGTTTGAGTCCTGTGTCCCGGACCCGGTCCCGGATCGAATCGGGTTCGGATCAGGTCAGTTACATTTCAGACTGGGTCGAGTTGGACCGAATCCGATCCAGCTCGGTCTGATGCCCAGCTCTACTCGTTACAGAATGAACCCCACGGAGCATGCAAAACTCAAGAAGCAAGTTGATGAGCTTCTTAAGAAAGGGTTTATTCAGGAGAGCATGAGTCCATGTGTCGTGCTTGCCCTTCTAACGCCCAAGAAGGATAGCACGTGGCGTATGTGTGTGGATAACAGAACCATCAACATGATTACCGTTATGTACCAGTTTCCTATACATCGTCTTGACGATATTGGACATGATAGCCAATGCCACAATTTTCTCCAAAATAGACCTCAAGAGTAGGTATCACCAGATCCGTATTCGCCCAGGTGATGAATGGAAAATTGCCTTCAAGACGAAGGATGGGTTATATGAGTGGCTAGTCATGCCTTTTGGGTTGACCAATGCCCCAAGTACATTTATGCGGTTGATGGCTCAGGTGTTGAGACCCTTCATGGGGTAGTTCCTAGTCGTGTACTATGATGACATCCTTACTTATAGCATGACTAAGTAACAACACTTCCACTATTTGAGGCAAATGTGTGGATCCTTAGGGCAGAGAAGTTGTATGCCAACCTCAAGAAGTATTCGTTTTTTTGTCTATTAGTGTCATATTGTTTGGTTTTATCGTGTTATCTGAGGGCATGCTTGTGGATCTCGAGAAAGTCAAAGCCATAGTCAGTTGGCCTGAGCTGCGTAATATTCATGAGGTGCGTAGCTTTCACGGCTTAGCCACCTTTTATGGGCAGTTCATTAGAGGGTTTAGTTCCATCATGGCTCTCATTACCGATTGCATAAAAAAGAGGGAGTTCCAATGGACTAAAGCAGCCTCTAGGGCATTCAAGGAGATCAAAGTCAAGCTCCTGCCATTTGACTTTCGGATTTTTCTAAGGCTTTTGAGGTTGCTTGTGATGTGTCTAGTGTGGGTATAGCCGTATAGGTGGAGTGCTTAGTCAAGAAGGGCACCATGTTACTTTCTTTAGCGAGAAGTTGAATGAATCGAAACAAAAATATTCTACCTATGATAAGAGCTTTTATGTGGTAGTGCAGTCTTTGCGCCATTGTCGACATTATTTATTGCCGCAAGAGTTTGTTTTATTATTTGACCATGAGGCTTTGCACTATCTCAACTCGCAAAAGAAGTTGAATCCGAGGTATACCAAGTGGGTCCAATTTCTTCAAGAGTACACTTTTGTGTTGAAGCACAAGGCTGTGGTTGAGAATAAACCTACTGATGCATTGAGTTGTAGGGTTGCGTTACTCCAATCCATGAACATCGAAGTCATCGGGTTTGAATGATTAAAGGAAGATTATCCCAGTTGCCTAGATTTTAGGGAGGTGTACACATCGTTTTTAGATGGTTAGTCTAGGGGTAGTAGTGAGTTTGTCCTTGTCAGTGAGTTTTTGTTTAGAGTTGATAGATTGTATTAGTATATACCCTATATGTCCCTCCGTGACTTTCTTGTCTGGGGGCTTCATGCTGGAAGGATAGCTGGTCATTTTGGGTGTGACGAGATTATTGCCCTTGTATAGGGGCATTTTTATTGGCCAAGTCTCAAGCGAGATATTGCTAACTTTATAGGGATGTAGGACTTGTCAGCTTGCAAAGCAGGGGAAGCAGAACACCGGTTTATATACACATTTACCAGTCCCCCACGCCCCATGGGTTGATATTAACATCAGTTTCATGCTTGGGCTCCTTAAGACGATTAAAAAAATGATTTCATTTTTCGAAAATGGCTCACTTCCTCCCATGTTCTAAAATGTCTGATGCCACTAACGTGGCTAAGATATTCTTTGGGGAGGTAGTTCGTCTGCATGGTTTGCCGAAAACCATTGTGTTAGATCAAGATGTGCGGTTTATGAGTTATTTTTGGAAAACTCTATGGCACATGATGGGAACTAAGTTACAGTTCTCTTCAAGGTGTCTGGTGGAAACCCTTCCTTCCAATCGAATTGTGGAAGGGTAGAACCTTGCTTGGTGGTGGATTCCTCCAAGGTGTATTTCTTCCACTTTCTCTTCTTCAACAAGGTACACCATTTCTTCACTTTTCTTCTTCCCTTTCCCTTACATGTCTTCTAAACCCATCAAAACCCAACCTAATCCTCCTTTCTCTTTTCCCCTACCCAACCATACGTGGACACGTGCCTGCGTGCATCCGTATGGGCTGCCACGTGTGGGCCCCCTTTTGGTACCTTTCCTCATTGATTCCCATCCAAACCCTACCGAATCCCTACATCCCTAATTCCCAAAAAATCCCAATCCCTAACTCTCAAAACCCTTCGTTCTGCCATTCCAACACTTACCTGTCTTGTGACCTTTTGACTTGGATCTTGTCTGATCTCTCCCACCAGTAACCTTTTTGGTAAATCTTCCTCTGACCATCATAGCATCACTAGAAGATTCTCCATGCTTTTTTTTTTTTTTTGAGATTCTTCAGTAAGCAATGTGGACACAGTGAGATATGGACCGTTGTTGAGATTCATAATCAAACCACCCCACGAATCTGGTATTGAACAAAGTAGAAGTGCAACCTTTTCTTCATTGTCAATCTTCACATTGATCGCCGTCAATTTGCTAATCAAGGTATTAAATCCATTAAGGTGTTCTTGCAAAGAGGACTCTTCCTTCATCTTCAAGTTGTATAGTTGCCGTCGGAGAAATATCTTGTTTGACATTGATTTCCCTTCATATAGGTTTCACAATTTGTCCCACAAACCTTTTGCATCAATTTGATCGGGCATGTTGAATAAAACTTAATCATCCAATGCAAGAAGGTCTGCCATGGCTAATTGTTTTTTCTCCTCAAATACTTCATCTTTCATCTCTATAGGCCTTTTTTTGTTTTTTGTTTTTTTTTTTGTTTTAATTGCAATTACACATCCTTCCTTCTCCAACATCGCGTTCATCTTCACTTTCCATAACGCATATATGGGTTAGCTTGTTAGTACACAACACTGTCAGTTCACACTTCACTGTTAGCCACCCCCACAAGGGAATAGATACCAAGACCTTAGTGTTGAAACGAGGTATCTTTCACTCATAACGCATAATTGGATCTGTCGAACTTCAGCACCTTGAATTTAGTAGAACTCGATCCAACCATCTGAAACACAATTGTAAAACAAATGCCAACACTGATCTCGTACTAAAAGGCTTCTCAGCCTTTGTCTCTGATACCAATTGTTGTGGAAAAAACGCCCACATGTGAACAATATAGGCAAGGCCAAAACACACAATAAAAGGGCCAAACCAAAACAAGAGACAAGAGGCACATGAATTTACATGGTTTAATATTATGCGTACTCCATGGGATAACAACACAGAGCTTTCTTCTTCATTAGAAACACGAGAAACAAAAATATAAGGCTTACCTCTCCCCCACCCATACAATGAATCTCACACCAAGGAATACCTCAGAAGATGAATTAATGGAATACCTCTCTCTACACACGTTTCCCATATTTAGAAAACACAAGAGGAAAGAGAGTAGGTGGCAAAATCCTAGAGGAACTAGGATTCACCAACACAAAACATAAGATGTTAGTGAGAGACAATGTTTCCCAGTAGGAAACGTCTCCACGTCTCTACTCCACAACACATAAGACTCTTGAAACGTAAACAACAACTACCTTCTTGATGAATATCGAGTGCACTTTATTTGGACGTTAGAGAACAACTTGAAATGCCTAACAATAGGAGATAACAACAGCTGAAGGCTGGAAAGATAACACCCATCATGTAGGGGAGTGTGGGATACTCTTGTAACATTGGATGTTGGGGTAGTTTCAACACGTTCCATACTATTAACCCATGTGACTCTTATGCGTGTAGGTGCAATGTTCCAATTGCATGTGTAGGGTGTTTGTGGCCCACCTGAGGATGCCCTCAGAAGGACATGCTAAGAAGTAGGGCCCACGGGGCTTGCAATTGAGGGAATGAATAGTCCACCGGGAGCAAAGGCTTAGTTCTTCGTTGGTTTGGTAATGTGGGTTTTGTGTGACAAGATCACATGTTGCCTAACAATCAACAACGGAGATCAATTTGGTCTACATGGTGCCTACATCATCATCTAAAGTGGGGTCTACCATTTTGATGATTTAATTTTGAGCTTACATCTTTGCCACTTGTGAATGCGAGTGAACAATCAATTTGTGTGAATATCATCAACATCATAATAATAGTTTGGCAAATATCATCACCATCATCCTCTTTTTGTCATCATCATTCCTATCAGCATTAGGCTGTCAATTGGCCAGGCTGGGATTAGAATATGTCCAAGCTTGATGTGCAAACCAAACCTAGCTCGGGCCTCGCCTGGGCAGGATGACAGGCCAGGGCCTGGCTACATACTTTGGTGCAAGATCCATGCTGTTCAATAAGTGTACTCCATTCATGATCTATTACAAAAATGCCCTTGAAACCCTAAATGGGTTGGGTTGTTCATCACCACCACCACACCACCACCACGATTAATGTCGTCGTCGTCATCATCATCATCATCATCATCCCCACCATCACCACTTTCATCCTCATCATTATCATCATCCCAATCACTGGCTGGATGGGGAGGGATACCGGACTCTGGTTGCCAGCCAGATGTTGAGGCACAATGTTGATTGCTAGGGGTTGATGAATGGTGGTGGTGTTGTGAAATTAACATTGAGGAAAGAAAGAAGATAAAAACTTTAACCAGCGAAAAAGAAAAACCACTTTTGTGGAGAAATATTTTAACAGAGAAGTGAGCCTTTTGGGGGTAAAATTTTAACCAAGGAAAAAACTTTTCCATTTCCCATTAGTTTACCAAATATGGTTAATTAATAGCAAGCCAGTTAAATTTTAGCTGAACCAGTTATCCTCGGATCTGAACAGCCCCAATAAGTACTAATCCATCTGTAAGTGAGTGGAATTCGTCTTGTTGTTGAAGTAACATTTAATTCTTGATTGATTTGATGAAGGGAAATGAATTGTCGTTGGCACCCACTCTGATCAATAAATACACCCATCCTTTCTACTTTTGGGCCTAATCTTGTTGTCTGCGGGCTGAAGTGAAATCATAGGCTGCTAGTTAGGACATGCATATGGATGATCCTTACCGTCATGAGTAGGCCATGGTCAAGGAATGAGTTGGCGCAGGAAATCCTAGCCCTTAGATCTATGGACAGATAATTTCAGAGGTTAGTAAAAGGATTCCATTCAAGTCCATTTTTTTTAATGGTTAGGATCATTTTTACAAATAGGTTTATGTTCTACTTTTGGTTATATTAATATGGTGTGATCATAGGTATTAAGATGCATGAGGCCAATCATGGACGTGCAAATTTGGACTGACCGGACAATATATCCATCCAAATTATGGATTTTTGCTTGTTACATGCAAACGATTGATTGTTTTGGGGAGGACTTTGTGGGGCCCACCAGGTAGCTCAATTGGTTGGATATTTTGCAATGTGAGTCATCTAGGGTGAGGCCTAAACGATTAATAGTCCAAATCACTGGGAAGGGGCTCCATGTGCAGCGGAGGACCAACGAACTACAATTGTGAGGTGTTTGTGACTTGCTTTTTCCTTTTTCTTCTCTCTCTCTCTCTCTCTCTCTCTCTCTCTCTCTCTCTTTTAATTTTTAATTTTTCCAGAATTTGAAATGAGTGTCGGCGTGGCTAATAATGAGCAATCTGTATTGCTCATAAATTGGCCTCATTGGTCTCATTTATTCTCCGTTTATCACTTGTTTATGTATGTGTGGTTTTGTAATGGTATAGTTCTACTTCCATGTATATTTTCTTCTTTCCCATTTGTTTTATTATTTAATTTATTATTTTTTCTTTCATATTTAGTAGGTCCATGCTATCATGGGGAAGAATGGTTCTGGGAAGAGCACATTTTCAAAGGCAAGTGATTTATAATTACTTGAATATTTTAGTTTTGTAGTGTTACAATCAAAAGGATGTCCATGTTTTTATTGGCAGCAATTTGTGGTGAAGCAGATTTCCAGTTGACTTGATTCTTTTGGATGTGGTTCCTTTCTGGTTTTGCATGGTGTGTTTCACTTTGATGATGTTCCTATTCAATCCATCAGTTGTAAGAGGCATCATGATTTTCTTTTTCCTTAATGATTATTGTAAAAGGCATTATATTGTGCTTGAGCATTGTGTACTTTCTGTTGTTGTGAACATGTTATCCCCATGGTGTTGGGACTATGATTAGAAAGGATCTCAGTCAATATTGCTCACTGTTGAAAACATGCTCTCTACAGGTTTCTAAAATACTGTGTTTTTCAACACAATGACATCAATATCACCCACCTGTAGCATGCTTTCTAGTTGTGTAATAGATTTCGAGGTCACCTTCAGTATTTCTATAATGTGAATGCTTTGCAACATTACATTGGCACCCTTCATTATTGCGATATATATATATTTCTAAATCGTCAAAATTTTGCAACTAATATTACCTTTAAAAATAAAAATAAAAATCAAAACAATCACGATTTATCCTCTCTCTCTCTCTCTCTCTCTCTCTCTCTCTCTCTCTCTCTCTCTCTTTCTCTTTGCATTCAATTAGGGCTGTTTGGATTCAAGGTCAGTAAAGGAAATATTTCCAAGGGAAAATAAAGGAAAAGGAATTGATGAAAAAGAAAAGAAAGGAAATCTTGTTTCCAAGGGAAAGTAAAGGGAGGAACTGATGGAAAAGAAAAGAAATTTCTGCTACTCGATTTAAAAAATAATTAAAAAAAAATCTATAAAAATTGGGGCCCATTTTGAAGTATATTGTTTGGCAAAACAATACTTTCCATGGCACATATACTTGGTAGTTGGTGCTATGTGCCTAGGGCTGTCATTGGGCTTGACAAAATCAAAATTTTAAATTTGCCCAGCCCGAACAATTCAAAATCCGATACAAAGCCAACCTCCCAACCCCAGCCCGTTGACAGCCCTATATGTTTCATGTGGCACAACGCACATATGGAACGCTTGAAGATGGATGGTGGTACATCTAGCACATGTGGGACATTGGCATGTGGCACATGTGGAACAATTGGGTGCATGAAGACGGAGGATTGGAATGTTGGCACATGCATGTGAGGGGCACTTGAAGATGTACAGTGAGTCAGTGACACATGAGGCTCTTAAGGATGGATGGTGGAACATGTGTCACATTGGTAGACATTGCATGTGCTGGCAAGCAAAGATGGAAGGTGGTACCGTCCATCTTCAGACTTTGAGCATCCTGCATTTACCAATGTACCAGTGTGGTACCGTTCATCTTCAGACTTCAAGCATCTCACATTTGGGGATGGATGTGGGAAATGTCGTTTGGTAGGGGTGGAGGTGAGAAAATAACTGAATCATTTCCTAGAAAAATTCCTGCCATGGGAAAATGCCTTTCCTACAAAAAAAGAAGTTTCACAAACAAGGATACTTAGGCAATGACCTTTCCTTTCAACCAATCCAAACAGGAGGTGCCTGTACTTGGCGATGATTTTACAACTGGTGTCATTTCTATGCTAACTTTTTGGAGGATGTGAATATTCTGTTAGGTTCAATTTTGTGTCTAGGGTTGTTAGAATGCTTGAGCTTTGGTCTGTTAAATAGGTTACTAATTATGTGATGTTTCACAATTATTATTAGGAATGAAGTTCTGCTCTTAACCTTGTGAAACTCTTGTGCTGTTCTAGCTTCATATTCTATTAGATTCTCTTTAATTTGAAAATAATTTGAATATGGGTCTCCTCATTTGCATAACTTGTCTTACAAATTTAGACTAGTCCCCACTTTCATGCCATTGTTCTAAATGAAACCTTCTTCATTACAGGTTCTTGTCGGCCATCCAGATTATGAAGTCACAGGGGGTAGTGTTGTTTTTAAAGGTGAAAACTTGCTTGACATGGACCCAGAAGAAAGGTCCCATGCAGGGATTTTTATGAGCTTCCAGTCCCCTGTTGAGATCCCAGGTGTAAGCAATATGGACTTTCTGCGCATGGCATACAATTCTCGAAGAACAAACCGTGGCCTACCAGAGCTCGGTCCTATCGAGGTTTAGATTCTTTCACAGCCTTTCCCATAAGGTCTCTCTTATGTTTATTAGTTTTCATGGAGAATATTGTTATTTCATTACATTCATGAAAACTAGTTCTTTTAGTATATAGGAAAGAAAATAAAAATCGGACGGTGATAGTGGTAGACACAAGATTTAAGGGGTGAATTTTCTGTAGGTAGGGTTAGAGGATAGGATAAGTAAACAGTTTTTGGAGGACATGGACAGATTAATTCAAGGAATTCCAAATGGAGAGAGCATATTTATATGAACCTTGTTGTCTTAACTTGTAACCTTACCTGCTTTGGAAGCATCCATGCTACCACACACACACACACACACACACACACACACGAGAAGACTTAAATGGTCATGTAGGAAAAGCTAGTGGTGGATATGAAATGGTGCATGGAGGATATGATTTTGGGAAAAAAAAAATGAGAGGAGGGACATTATCCTTGATTTTTTTTATGGCGTACAAAACACATATTCTGAAACGAGAGAAGTTATAATAACCTTTAAAAGTGAATCATATACAAGTCAAGTAGAATTCTTTCTACTTGGGAAGATAGAACGATCGATATGTAAATATTGTAAAGTTATACTAGGAGAGTTTGATCAACATGTTTTAAGAGATGGAAGAGAGTGAGTGAAATTAATAGTTGTCTAAAAGCAAGGTGGTGGAGTTAAAATGAGAGAAAACAATGTTATTTTGTAATAAATTAATGGGAAGAGGAAAGTTGGATGTTGAGGAAGAAGTTGATGTTATGTGGAATGAGATGGCAAAGTGCATTAAGAAAGTGACAAAAGAAGTTTTCAAAGTATCTAAAGGGAAAAGATGCTCATAAGGAAACTTGGTGGTAGAATGATGAGGTCCAAAAGGCTATTAATGAGGATCATGTTTCAAGGCCAGATAAAGGATGAGAAACAAGTAAAACTTAGAAGAACATATAAATGCCAAAAAGAACCCTAAGAAAGTAATGAGGCTAAACTTAAAGCACATGGTGATCTATATAATAGATTGGGTACAAGAGAATGTAAGAAATGTCTTCGAACTTGCAAAAATGAGAGAAAGGGTAAGGACCTACATCCAATGTTTTAAATATCCTTATCGCATAATGTATTGCAACCCTGGGATACGGATACATATCAGTTATCGCATGGGATATATCAGTTGTATCACGTAATATATTGCTGTTGTTGGGAAACATGGGAACATTGGGAAATTGGTCAATTTTTTCAATGAAACTTCAGAGATTGTTGAAAAAGACATTGATATACACACTTAGAAATCAAAACATTTCAAAAAACTGCACATAATAGGGGTTTCCTTTGTATGGGGTCTTAATATATGTGCTTTTCAATTGAACTGATGTAAGTCTATTCAAAGTCTATTCATATAATTTATAAACATAAGAAGACATGTATGAAAACATAAGCAATACATTCAAAAGCAAAAGAAGAATCACTAGATCAGGCTACATACATGTTTAATTTTGTGTTTGGATACAATGATTGCAACTGATTTGCGAGAAATTGAGAAATTTCAATTTTTATCAAATTTTTGCAACTTGACCCATCTCCCCCAAATCTCAAAATCGAAGTTCTAAATCCATAATTTTTCATGGAAAACATGAAGAATCATAAATTTGTAATCATTTGACATTGGTTTAACGTGATTTACAACAAAAACATGGATCGAAAACCGAAAATGCTCACTAGTTGAATAGGTGGGATATATCAGCATTACCTGTGCGTTTCGCATCGCATAGGTGGGATACAAGTATATCGTGGGATATATCACCTGTTATCGTCGATATTTAAAACACTGCCTACATCATGTTAGATGCTTAAGCGATGACCAAAGGATATTGGGAAAGGATGACAGGATTAAGGGTGATGCTCTTTCCATAACTCGTTAAATGACGGTCACTCTGTGATGTAGGACAATTAACCACTTGCTCTAAAAGCTTGAATTGATAGAGCATGGTGAATTAATCCTTTTATCTCATAGCCCAAGCCCCACATTCATGGGTTAGGTTCTCGGTCGAACCCTCATCGTGGGCCCCAAATCCATGGGTTCCGCCTCACACAAGCCACCCGCCTCACACGGGCCCCAAATCACATGGGTTCCGTGGGCCGCCCACCCTGAGTGTGCCCCTGCATCCCACAAGCTACCCCACTCGAGCACGGTGTGAACATGCCCCTGCATTAATCACCCCCGATGAAGAGTCTCGAATACGAGACCTCCTGCTCCGATACCAATTTGATACAAGACAATTAACCACTTGTTCTAAAAACTCGAACTGATAGAGCATAGCGAATTAATCCCTTTATCTCATAGCCCAGGCTCCACATCCATGGGTTAGGTCCTCGCCCGAACCCTCCTCGTGGGCCCCAAATCCATGGGTTCCGCCTCACACGGGCCCCAAATCACATGAGTTCCGCGGGCCGCCCACCCCGAGTGTGCCCCCTCATCCCACAGGCCACCCCACTCGAGCCCGATGTGAAAATGCCCCTGCATTACTTCGAGAGCTAGGGAATAAAATGAATCATGAACTCAAATGAGGCTAGAGGCCGTAGATACTTTCATAGGGTTAGGACATCTGAAGCGAAAGAAATTTTGAAAAAGATGATGACTAGAAAGGCCCCAAGACTTATGGTGTGTCGTAAAGGTCGTTACGAGGCCGTAAAGGCCGTTACATAGAGGTAACGGTGGCAACCGTTACATGTTACGGGGTTGTAATGGCCGTAACAGCTGTTATGGAAAAAAATGACCTGTAATTGCCGTTAAGGGCACGTTACATTCCCTTTAAAGGACATAATAGCCCCGTAATGGTTTATTACGGGACATATACAAGTTTTTCATACTTTTTAATCAACATTACGTGGCAGATACAGGTTTTTCGCCGGGGGGGGGGGGGGGGGGTTTCAATAAATAAAAATAAAAATAAAAAGAGAAACCGTAACGGCCGACTGTTATGCCCTGTATCGTAAAAGTAACAGTGGTGGCCGTTACTGCCACCGTTACCGTTATGGAACACCTTGCCAGGACTAGATATACTAATAGAAGCTTGGGAGTGCAAGGAAGATATTGGTTTATTTTGGTTGACAAAGTTGTTCAACAAGATGGTAAGATTGAAGAAAATGCCAAAAAAATGGAGGAAAAGTACCATGGTACATAGTTACAAGAATAAAGGAAGAAAGCTGCACTAACTATCGTGGGATTAAACTTGTGATTCACACTATGAAATGTTAGAAGAGTGATTGAGCAAAGTTTAAGGCATTAGTTGTCTACCAAAATGACCTCCCTTGAATCTTTACCACTAAATCATCCACTATGACTACATCCACGACGACTGCATCTCCTCCCCCAGAGGAAGAAACAAGTGTAGATTGATCAAAGGTAACTTACCTTGTGGCGTTTACATTGGATGCACATTGAATACGTGCAAATGATTCCATAATGGATAGAACTTCACTATCTTGAAGAATCTGGGCTTGCAAAATTCTATAATGGATGCACATTGAAGACGAGAGAAATTTAACTACACAATTCCTCTCACTAGTGTCTCAAAAAACCTCACAAGGTTGAATAGTACTCTCCATCACTCTTATCACCTTGTTGAAGCACAAAGATCTTATGATATAATTCATGTATCCGAGTTAAATGTTTTCCCGCCCGATTACATATCTGTTAAGGTTTCCCAAATATCTTTTGTTGTTTTAAAGAACATAACATTAGCACTAATGGTCGGTTTCATACTATTCTATATCAAAGATCTAATTTGAGGAATCTCTACCACTTATTCAGACTTTTCATCAGGTTTTGGCTACTTCAAATACTTCAATTTCTTTTCCCATGAGAAAAACTTCTACCAATGTAGTCATTGTAAATAGTTTGCACCATTTAGCTTGGTTGTTGTTATTTGGGAGTTCATTGACTTCGATGAAATCAAGAAACTACCTTTTGCATTCCTCTTCGTGCCCATTTAAAAGACGAGAAGAGCATGGAAGCAAGAGGCAATAAAAGAGAATGCAATTCTAGACAAATGCTTTAAAGAGAGGCAGTTTGTTGATCTTCAGCACATGTGCTCTGGTATCTACCAATCAGTTTTGGATATGACTAATCCTTCACATACATTTTCGATCTCTACATGAAACACTTGATCTTCAAATCTGGCCGTAGATGTACATGATGGCTCACTTTGAACCATCTCGATTGGTTTAAAAGAAGCGCACACATTCACGAGGAACAAATACACAACCCACCATTTGGTGGTTGAATAACGAATGGAAGGGATTTGCATAAATCAATCCTCAAATGATTTTGGGTTTCACCTTACCGCTTTCAGACCATGTTGATGGAGATGTAGAGAGAGAAAAGATGACGAGAAGTGGAGACAAAAGAGAGAGCTCAATAGGTGCGGACATTTGGACATATGCACTTACTCTCGTACTTTGTTGGGACTTTCCTAATATGTGTGAAATTACAAAACTACCATCTCTGCTTAAGTTATTACATGAGGACTAAACTTAGTTATAACACATACTCAAAAGTAAGAGGGGAAAGACATATTAGACCATTCATAGCCATCATCTACATACAAGGTGGGTCGCATATAATTGTAACCGTCTACCACAGTCTATTAACAACACCAATGTTGGAATTATGCACGTGGGATTTATCCAATGGATAGGAATACTCCAGAATCTTTCTAGACTCTTCCGCACATCTCCTAGCTACCAAATCTCACTAGAGACCCCTAGAACTTCCAGAGTTCTCTACACATCTCTACCACGATCTAACCATTTCTACAATTCACTACAAGTCTCTCTACAATTCTCTGCAACTCTCTTGCCTATTCTAGAAGTCTTTACACTCTTCTACCATGTACAAGCTTCTCTATATGTCCAAGTAGAACAAAAAATGGCCAAGCCCCTAGATTAGCCTCCAAGCCCTTAACATGATGCTTTTTTCTATAATGTTGTTTTATCCAATGTTCAAAATATCGGTATCGCCCAATGTATCGCACCCTTGGGATACAGATACGTATCGGTTATCGCATGGGATATATCGTTTGTATCGCATAATTTATCGCACTTTTGGGAAACATGGGGAAACATTGGGAAAATTGTTGAATTTTTCAATGAAACTTCAGGGAATATTTAAAAAGACCCTCATACACACCTATAAATCATAAAATCTCAAAAAAGAAATGGACATAATAGGTTACCTTTGTATATTGTACTAAGATATGCGCTGTGCGATTGAACTAAGACAACTATATTCAGTATCCACCCCATCTATCTGTTTTTTCATATCATTTTAGGACATTATCCAAAAAAAAAATGAAGCAGATCCAATAATCAGGTGGACCATACCATAGGAAACAATGATGATTGACCATTAGTGGGCCACAAAAGGTTAGATCAAGCTGATAATTGTTTTTTCTCTTCATTCAAACTTATGTGAAGTTATCAATAAATTAAGTGTCTAATAAAATATAGGGAAAATCAAGGTGCACCCTAAAAAGTTTTTAATGGTACCGTGTTCAACCACCATAGTTTCCTTGAGTATAGTCCACTTGAGACGAAAAATAAGATAGATCTAACGATCAAGTGGACCACAATGAAAAAAGTATTGGGGGGATTGAACGTTTGCCATTGAAACCCTTTAGAGGTTCATGGAAGTTTTGGATCAATATAAAATTTGTTTTTCCTCTTCATCCAGGTCTTTATGACCTTATGAATAGATTGGATGGAAAATAAACGTTATGGTGGGTCCTACAAAATTTTTAAAGGTGAAAATCTTTATCTCCACTACTATTAGTGGTGTGGTCCAGTTGATCTTTGGATATGATTCATTTTTTGGTTAGTACTCTAAAATGGTCTCTAAAAATGGATAAACAGTGTGGATATAATAAATACATAATTGTGGGGCCATGTACCTTTGATCTCCTTTGAACGGTTTGTATAACTTGGAGCTAGAGGAGCGTTAGCGCTTGTCTTCGCACGAAACGTACCTACTCCAACTACGGACGCGGATTGCGTACTACCCCTGCCCATCCCTAGCTCCGAATGGGCAGGTCTGTGGGCAGGCGGGCCCATCGTGATGTATCTCTACATCCAAACCGTCTATTCCTTTTCGCAGATTATTTTAAGGCATCAAAACAAAAATGAGGCAGATCCAACGATCAAATGGACCACACCACAGATGACTCTTGCATTTAATCCAACTGACATTTAATGTTTAGTGCATTTTAATGCAACCAAGCTTATTATTTGGTGTGGTCCACTTGAGCATTGGATATGCCTCATTTTCGTGTTCATGCCTTAAAATAATATGAGAAAAGGGATTGACGGTTTGGATGTACAGATACATCACGGTGGGCCCGCCCACAGACCTGCCCGTTCGGAGCTAGGGAAGGGCGGGGGTGGTACGCAATCCGCGTCCGCTAGCTGCATAGCTGATGTGTGGTACACCAGCCAATCCGCTTCCTCTCAGACAAGATTCAAAGTTATATGGGCCCACAATAATATATTTATTATATCCACATCGTTCAACCGTTTGGAGAGATCATTTTAGATCATGAGCCCAAAAATAAGTAATATCCAAAGCTCAAGTGGACCACACCACAATTAGCAGTGGGATAGTGATTCTCACTATTAAAACATTCGTAGGGCCCACCATAACTTTTATTTTCCATCCAATCTGTTCATGAGGTCACACAGACCTGGATGAAGAGGAAAAATAAATATCATATTTATCCAAAACTTCTGACCTCAAAAGGGTTTCAATGGTAGACGTTCAATCTCCCACTGTTGTCTGTTGTTTGCAGTGTGGTCCACTTGATCTATGGATCTCTCTTATTTTTCGGCTCAAGCCTTATGATGAGCTCGCCAAATGGACGAACAGTTTGGATATAATGCATACCTTATGATGGGATCCACAGAACTTGATGACATCAACACATAAGTTCGGTGGTGTGCGGTACACCACCCAACTCAAAATCACTTAAAGAGGGCTTGGACGCCCTTTTTTTCGACGCAGAGAGGGTTCCGGCCTTTCAGAACCCTAAAATCTCGCCCAAATCCAGAAAATTTCAGATCTCACAATGATTTCTTGAGATTTCAGAGAGGATTTCGCTTGGATTTCTTCGGACATTGACAGATTTCTCTCCTATGACCCGGAAATGTCGACCACGGCCCACCAAATTTAGTAGAAAGCTCCGCTCTTAGGCATATTGAACAGGTAATAGATTTTTTTCTATATATTTTGGAATTTCTGGATGGGATGCGGATAAAATGTCGTGGTATGTCGCGCGGATACAGTCCTACGCAAAAATCTGCCATATTAGGCATTATCGTGCAATATATCGGCGTTATCTCACGATATTTTGTGTATATCGTGCGATATCGACGATATATCGTGCGAGATCTGTATTTTTGGTTTTTTTGTATCTTCCGGGGGTTATCGGACGGGTTTCGTCTCGCTGGGGGCCAATAACGATAATATCGGCCGATAGTATCGATACTTAAAACACTGGTTTTATCTGCGTATTTTTCTACACTAATGTTAAATTGCAGATGCTAGGAGCGTTTTTTGTTTATTTCAGTGCATTGCTAAACATGCAACACTCATCATCTTCAGGCTTGTAGCGGTTATACATCCCTCTACAGTTCTGTGATGTATCTTTAGTGCAAGTCCAAGTTTTGAGCTAACACATCTCACATCTTTAGGGAAGCAGACCCAATGAACGATGCTTTTTTCTAAATCTGGTGTCGACCATTTGCATTATTGTATTTGGGAGACTAAATTTTTAACATAATTCTTTTTCTCAATATATTATTTACTAATAATAGAAAATCCTCGCCTTTCTAGGGTACATGTGGTGGTCTCTTCTTCTTACTATGAACTTGCCGTGACTGATTTTGGGCTAATCGGCTAGTAACCAAATATTGTTTGATGTGTAATCTATATTTGTAATCTGATATAATTTAAAAAGAAGATCCCTTGTCCTTCCCAACATCTGTTTGATGTGTATGGGAGATGTGGCGTCAATTAATCACCTCTTCATTCACTGCACGTTTGCTCGAAAGGTATGGGATCACTTCGTGGATGCTTTTCATATTGCTTGGGTGATGCCGAAGTCGGTTGCGGATCTCTTGTGGGCCTAGTATGGAGGAGGGTTGTGGAAAGTAGGGAAAGTTGTGTAGATTGCTTATTCCGGCGTATGTTTTGGTTCATATTAGGGGGGGGGGGGGGGGGGATCTTAATAGACGGTGTTTCCATAATAGCTATTTTCTTCAAGCGGTCATTAGGGAAATTAAATGTGGCATCTTGGGTTGGGCTTCTTATGTTGAGGTCGTAAAATATGCTAATATATTAATGCAGGGGCATTTTCAAGTGGGGTGGCTTGTGGGATGCAAGGGCACACTCGGCGTGGGCGGCCTGCGTGAGGCGAGTGGCTCATGTGAAGCGAAACCCATGTGAATTGGGGCCTAGGAGGGGGGTTCGGCTGAGTTCCTAACCCATGTGATGTGAGGCCTGGGCTATGAGATAAAGGGATTGATTCACCATGCTTTATCAATTCGAGCTTTTAGAGCAAGTGGTTAATTGTCCTGCATCAAAGTGGTATCAGAGCTAGAGGTCTTGTGTTCGAGACTCCTCACCGAGGGTGATTCAGGGTGGGCGGCCTGTGTGAGGCGGGCCCTACCCATGTGAGGCAGGTGGCTTGTGTGAAGCGAAACCCATGTGAAGCGGGGCCCACGAGGGGGGTTCAGCTGAGGTCCTAACCCATGCAATGTGGGGCTTGGGCTATGAGATAAAGAAATTGATTCACCATGCTCTATTAGTTCGAGCTTTTAGAGCAAGTGGTTAACTGTCCTGCATCATATATCCTCCTTTTTTTTTTTTTTTTGTGGTGTGGTGTCGGGTTGTTTTCTTTTATGCATTTTGTATGCTTCTAATAAAATTTGTTACCTCTTTGAAAAAAAGAAAAAAGAAAAATTCTAATATTGTTTGCAGAATCATAACTTTTAAATTTTTTTTTTTTTCCCCATTCTTGCAGTTTTATGGCTTTCTATCACCCAAGCTTGCTGCTGTCAATATGAATCCAAACTTTTTGGACCGAAATGTTAACGAAGGATTTAGTGGCGGTGAAAAGAAGCGCAATGAAATTCTGCAACTAGCGGTATGAATATGGGACTTCATGACAAATTTCATGGAATGTTGTACCTTTGTAGTGCCACATACACATGCACGCACGCATGCACATACATTCATGCATTCTCACATTTGACCTTTTCATCCTGTATTTTCAGGTCCTCGAAGCAGATTTGGCCATTTTAGATGAAATTGATTCTGGGTTAGATGTCGATGCACTTCAAGATGTGGCGAAAGCAGTCAATAGTCTTTTGACTCCCAAAAATTCTGTACTCATGATCACTCATTATCAACGCCTTTTGGATTTTATCAACCCCACATACGTCCATATAATGGTAGGTAATCAGTAAAATCATTGAACTTCTTTGTAACAAATGATGAAACCTCCCCGGAGTAGTAACATACTGACTAATTTTCCACTTGAATAACTAGGAACACTTTATCGGTCATATGTGCTTTTTAAATGGGGATCTTTTTGTGGAGAAATTATATGACACTCTGCACAAGAATATGAATGTCCTCGATCTCTGAGTTCCTACAAGTGGGTTCCATGGTTTGAAGGTCCTCACTGGTGATTTGATCAGGCTCATCATGGATTTGCCATGCTCCATGTCTTCTTGATGGGGTTATCCCAACCCTTTGATTGATGCTTGCAAATAGACAATTAAGGAAAAAAAAAAAACAAATGCAGCAATTGTCGACATTGAACAGGAAAGAGGCTGAAGGTTGGATGCTTTGGATCTTCCAATTTGGGAGATTTTTGGAGAATGGTTCATACATGGTACGGCCCATTATAGCAACCGTCTGCATCACCTATGCATGGGTCCCACATGCAGGAGGAAAGGGCTTAAGCATGCAATATACTGTAGATATCCTTGGACTGATGATTGCATAATTTCTCTTTCTATGTTCTGAAGTTCCTTTGCTATATGTTCAGTGTGCTCAAACTGAGCTCCTGTTTATCTATAGTTTGGGTTAGTTTTGGTCTGTTTCACCTTGAGGGTAGAGTTGCAGAGGGTGGTCATTTAAAAGAAAAAAGTTTTCAAGGTACTTCCATAAATTTCCTTGGGTATATTTGTCAAGAAATGTGGTATGATATTTTTTTTTTTTGTTTTTTTGAGAGATGAAATTTGGTATGATTTTTACTCCCCACTGTTATCAATTCAGCATATGGCAAACATACAGTGTGACATAAGATTATCATTTGATGTATGCAATGAAAAATATGGTTCAAAATTCAACCATAAAAATTGGAAATGTTAAAAAATGGGAGGTAGGTACACTCTGGTATAATATGGTTTTACTTGAAAAGCTTGGCCGAAAAAGTTTGGATACATAAAGTGATGCAAATCCAAACACTTCATGGAAAGTGTATACATGTAAAAAGAACCTGAAGAATGACTGATTGCTGATCCTACAGTTACAGTTTTCAATATCAGTGTACTATTTTGACACTGTAGACCAGTCAGGAAGTGCTGTTGAGATGCGATCAAGTCTAGTCAAACAGTCCAGTCAATGTTAGTGTTCGACTAGTCAAAGTTATTAGTAATTAGTCAGTAGTTTATGAAAGGAAAGTTAGTTTCTATTAAACAGCTGTCATAGACTTATCTTAGAAGTTTAGTTTTCTACAACTTGCATTGCAAGCTATTCATGCCTTTAAATGCCAGCCATGTAGGTTAGTTTCAGAAATAATTAAAAAAAAGAAAAGAAAAGTAAATGTCAGTTATTTTCCTTTGTTTTAGTGTCTCAAAGACTTGAAAAAAGGTGCGACATCTTTGTTAAATCCAGGTAAGGTGTCTCCTTGCTCTTTACATTGATTGTGTATCAACCTATAGTTATTTCCTTCCTTATTTCTTTTTCTATCTTTATCCTTCTTTTGGTTCACATGGATACAACCTCATCCAACAACTGTTCCAATTCTCTTAGTTTTATATACCCTAATTTTAGTTCCTAGGCAAAACCTATCCATTCCTTTAAACCGACATCTATTGTCTTCTGCCATAACTTGTGCTTCAAGTCATTCCTATTCATCATTCCCTTATAACCTCTAAACCATTGCGTAAACCTTGAAAATTGAAACTCTTCCTCTAGACTTAGAAGTTTGAGACCCAAAATTGAAATTTTAGCTTTGATTACCCTACCGGCATCAATTTGGTATCAGAGCCTTGGTTGCCACTTTGTCTCCTAGAAGTGGCCGATCCTACAAGCAAAGGCAGATGGATAATCAACAACTAGAAGACGTACTTATGGAGATTAACCCAGTAGTTAGCTGAAATCAGACAACAGATGGGGGATATCAATCAAAGTTTATCTGATGTCGAGGTGAGACTTCCTGGGAATTTAGGTCCTAATCCTCATGAACAAGATGATAAGGTCCCACGTCGTCACCACAATGATGAAAATTGAGTGGAAGGTCGTGAACCTGAAAGGCCAGCCTCCTAGAAATTGTGGAAGTCTCCAACGTACACCTGGAGATACTATGGAGGATGAAGTCCAAAGAATTTTCATTCATACTAGAACTGAATACCAGGAGCCTGTGGATGATATTACCAAGAGGGTACCCGTACGGGGTTTGGGCGAATGGCTAGCGTCGTGGGTTTGCTCCCCACAGACACGAGATTGATTCCCCTCCCCGGGATTACCCGATGCACGTGCTTTACGGGTGATTGCGTAGTCTCGCCTTAAAAAGGGGGTGGGGACACCGTGTCTTCATAATTTAAAAAAAAGATATTACCAAGAGGGTAAAGTCATTGTTCCTGATTTTGAAGGTAACCTTAACCTTAGTACTTTCCTCAATTGGTTGACTGCTATAGAAGATTACTTTGAAAGGTATGATTATGGTTGATGAAAGAAGAATCTGCTTTGCTAACATGAAATTGAAAAATCATGCAAGAGTGTGGTGGAGACATGTTGAAGAACGAATTCGTATAGCGGGACAATTCCTTATTGTGTAGTGGGAAGAGAAGAAAACTAAAGATGAAAGAGAAGTACTTAGCTGTTGATTATCTTGACATGCTCTATGATCAGATGGTGACCTTGAAGCAAGGCAGTATGACGGTGGAAGAATACATGTAGAAATTTAATGAGGTCACTATTTTCTGCCATGTGACCGAAGACAGATGTCAAATTCTCTCAAGGTTCAAGAATGGCCAAAGGGCTGAAATCCGTGATGAGATGAGCTCTTTTTGTTTAGATGGACTTGAAGAGTGTTTCCAATGGCCTTGAAGATGGAGCAGAAATTGAAGTGGCAGTCTAATAGAAGATATGGATCTCAGTTTGGGGAGATGAACCAAAGGACTTATGAGGCAAACCGATTCATGAAATCAGCAACCAATACAAATCTCCCACAAAAAACCAATGATTTCGAGCCTACCCAATCAACTGATGTGAAGGGAAAGTCCACTACAACTAGTTCTATCTGCACTGCAGGGACTTTAAGGATGTTGAGTGCTTTTAAGTGTGGAGAAAGGGGTCATTATGCAGTAGAATGCCCCAACAAAAGATTGCAGTACTATGCAGAAAATGGTGATTAAGATGATGACCCAATAGAATCACTGCATGGTGATGAAATTATTAAGGAGGAGTATGTGTGCGAGCAAGGATCACTTTGTATTTCACAGACACTTGCAGCTCCTAAAGAAGAAGAAAAAGATGATTGGTTGCGCACTAATCTCTTTTATACACGTGTCAAGGTTGGAGAGAAAGTGTGATGCGGGACAATTAACCACTTACTTTAGAAGCTCGAACTGATAAAGCATGACGAATTAAACCGTTTATCTTATAACCCAGGCCCCACATCCATGGGTTAGGTCCTCGCCCGAACCCTTCTCGTGGGCCCCAAATCCATGGGTTCCGCCTCACACGAGCCACCTGCCTCACACGGGCCCCAAATCACATGAGTTCCGTGGGCCGCCCACCCTGAGTGTTCCCCTGCATCCCACAGGCCACCCCCCTCGAGCTCAGTGTGAAAATGCCCCCCTCATAGGAGTAACTTGAAGCACAAGTTAGGGTTGCAGACTAATTAAAAGAATAAACAGATTTTGGCCGAGGATTAGAAAGTAGGGGTCATAAAACTATGAGAATTGGAACAATGATTGTATGAGGTTGTATGCATGTGAACCAAAAGGAAAATAAAGATAGAGAAAGAGATAAGGAAATGGGACAACTACGCATTGGTTCACACAACCAGTGTAAAGGGTAAGGAGACACCTTACCTGGATTTGAAGAATATGTTGTACATTTTCTCAAGTCTTGGAGACGCACCAAAATAAAGGAAAATAATTGATGTTGGCTTTAAAGAAAGTTATTTCGAAAACTGAACTACATGTCTGGTTTATATACCTGTGGGCCCGATCATATGCCCACACGCAGATACACCTATACTCCTTCGTAAGCGGAGGCATGTATATTGTCAAATAATCACTTGCTCTAAAAGCTCGAGCCATTAGAAGATGGCGTATCAATGTATATCAAGGGACTTTAACACAAGACCTTCCGCTCTAATACCATGTCAAACAACCACTTTCTTTAAAAGTTCGAGCCATTAGAGGGTGGCATATCAATGTATATTGATGGACTTTAACACTCCCCCGCATGTGCGGGGTGGAACTCCGCACGGGAACATATTGGGCAAGGGTGGAGGGACACTCACTCACACCATAAGCAATGGCCTCATGTGGGAGAATATATTACGGAGGCATATTTGCTGCTCTCGGGATTCGAACACATGACCTTCCGCTCTAATACCATGTCAAATAAGCACTTGCTCTAAAAGCTTGGGCCATTAGAAGATGATGCATCAATGTATATCAAGGGACTTTAACACTCTCTTGCACATGCGGGGTGGAACTTTGTACGGGAACATACTTGGCAAGGGTGGAGGGACACTCACAACTCATACCATAAACAAACCCCCATGAGAGAAAATATTAGGGAGGCATATTTATTGCTCTCGGGATTTGAACACATGACCTTCCACTTTGATGCCATGTCAAACAACCAGTTGCTCTAAAAGCTTGAGCCATTAGAGGATGGCATATCAATGTATATTGAGGGACTTATATCAATCATGCCCAGCTTATTAAGAATATGTCGTCCAACTTCCATTGTAAGAGCTTTTGTGAAGATATCTGCCAATTGCTCGGAAGACGAAACAAATGGAGTGGAAACAACACCCGCAACAACCTTCTCACGAATAAAGCTACAATCAGCTTTAGTATCTTTTGTGCGCTCATGAAAAGCAAGATTAGAGGTAATGTGAATAGAAGCTTGATTGTCACAGTACATCGACACAAGAGTCTTCATAGGAAATCCCAACTCAGAAACAAAGCTTTTCAACCACATAAGTTCACATATTGTATTTGCCATAGCACGATACTCTGCCTCAGCACTGAACTATCCTATAACGGTTTGCTTTATAGTCTTTCAGGTGACTAAATTGCCATTGAAAAATGTATGGTATTCGACGTAGAGTGATGATCATCTAGAGAACCTGCCCTATCAACATTAGAACATTCATCAATAGCAAGATTATGATGATGATCAAAGAAGATAATACTTACCAGGGACGATTTGATGTTGCGTAATATGCAACGAACGACTTTAAGATGACTAGAATAGGGAGCATGCATGAATTGACTAACCAAATTCACTACATGAGACAAATCTGGTCGAGTAATCATCAAATATAAGCGTTGATACATACGTGGAACATTAAGTTCCACATCTACCCTAATCTTCTTATTAACTTCCCATGGAGAATCGATAGGTTTAACACAGAGATTCCCAATTGAAGTCAACAAATCAAGAGCATATTTCTGTTGAGACAGAATTATGCTTTTTCTTAGACTGTGAGACTTTAATTCCAAGAAAGTATTTTAATGGTTCCAAACCTTTGATATTAAATACCTTGCTCGGATATAATTTCAGCTCTGATATGCATTAACATTATCACCTATAACAAGAATGTCATCTACACACACTCACAATAATGGTCTCCTTCACCCCTTGACAAACACAGAATGATCATATTGGACATGAGTGAAACCAATACGAATCAAGGCCCCACTAAACTTTTCAAGCTAAGTGCGAGGAGCTTGCTTCAACCTATATATCGCCTTCTTCAGATGACATACCTTGCTCTCCTTCCCTTTTCGAACAAACCCAGGATGAGAAGCATATAGATCTTCACGGTCAAATCTCTATTTAAAAAAAAAGCATTCTTAACATTCAACTAATGCCAGGGTCAATTCAAATTGGCAATAAAGGAAATAATCACTAGTACAGAGTTCATTTAACAATATGAGCAAAGATTTTAGAATAATCATCGCCAAGGTTTGTATAAAACGTTTAGCTACAAGGCGGGCTTTATGGTGAGCTATACTTTTATTGGGATTGTACTTGAGAGCATACACTCAATGACAACCTTTAGGATTTTTTCTTGCTGGTAATTCAATTATCTCCCAGGTATAATTCTTTTCAAGAGTTATTATCTTTTCCTCCATAGCTTGGTGCCATAGAGGAGAAATAAGAGACTCCTTAATATTTTTAGAAACGGTGGATGAATAACACTCTACAACTGAAACAAAGGACTAATGCTGAGAAGATATGGAATGATAGGAAACAAACCTCCGAATAGGATGAGAGGTACATTTTCTTTTTTCCTTTTTTTTTTCTTTAAAAAATAAAATAAAATAGCAAGAGGTAAATATGAGGCAAGTTCTAAATAAGGATCATCATAAATAGGCAGTCAAGTAGGAACACTATTAGTACTTGCGGTTGAAGGAGCATGCTTCATGTTGTCCTTAGAAATAATGGCTTTACAAACATTTCTTCATTCATGTACTTTCAAGTTTGACAGGTGTAGAAGACATTGACATTATCTGATCAAACTCAAAAACAGAAACAAAAAGAACCATAGAATGTGTCTCCCCCTTTCTATCATCTTTTTTATATTTTGATAAAATACTGACTTTATTAGAAAAAAGAAACAAAATTCTTTATGCTTAAAATCCACAAATACAGGGGATAATAGCTATCAATCACAGGAAAGGATTTAGATAGTCCATCTTGGGCCAAGCTATCAGCTATATCATTGGCTCCTCTAGGGATGACTGGGATCAACGTGCACTCGAGTCATCTTCACCAGTTTTTTAGGCACTTGGTAATTTCTAAACAATGGTGGTAGGCTTCTACCATGAGGAATGGTTTCTGCACGCTTTACCACATGAATTCCCTTGGTAGCACATGGCGAGGAATTACAAGGTCCAACCGCTCATCCGGGCTTCACCATACATTGGGCATGGCCCAAAAATTAGTCCAGTCAGATGATTCTTATCACTTGAACAGAAAAGCCCCAGAATGGATGTTAGTCATTTTTTTTTCCACCAAATTGAGTGGCCATAGTTTGGGCCATGATACGTATATGTTGGGGTTGGCATATGAGCGCTTCAGATCTTTCATATGTTTGCCTCCGTTGGTGTGCAATTTGCATTCCTCTTCTGCCATTTGTTTTATGTGCTGTTCTTCAAGGGCACTTAAAAGTAGAGAATGATTTGATGAGGATAAAGTGAAGAAGAGATGAGAATATTGAGAGAGAAGAAGAAGGAGGAGAGTTTGGGAGAGATGATGTGTTAGGCTTGCTTGCCCTAACACATAATATTTTATTATGATAAAGCATAAGGTACACTGCAGGAGAATAGGGAAGTGTGCACATGCACTTACACTAAAAGAGCTCACTAACCACACACAATACACAATACAATACACTAGCATTCTCTATGCTCTCCCTCGAGTTGGAGCATAGATGTTGATCATGCCCAACTTGTCACGAACACGATGAAGAGCATCTCGACTCAAGGACTTTGTAAGAACATCAGCAAGTTGATCCCCGGATCGAACAAAAGGAGTGACGATTTCCTTAGAAGCGACTTTCTCCTCAATAAAGTGACAGTCGACCTCAATATGCTTGGTTCGCTTGTGGAAAACTGGGTTACGAGCAATATGGATGGCCGCTTGATTGTCACAGTGAAGAGGAATAGGATCCGAAGGAGGATAGCCAAGTTCTTCAAGAAGATTGCGAAGCCACACGAGTTCACACGTCGCATGAGTCATAGCACGATATTCTGCTTCAGCCGAGGACCGAGCAACAACTGGCTGCTTTTTGCTCTTCCAGGTTATAAGATTGCCACCTAGGAAGGTACAAAAGCCGAATGTAGAGCGGTTGCACAATCAGCATCGGAATAGCCAGAAAGATGAAGATGAACATGCAACTGAAAGCGGAGGCCAAGACCCGGGGCTGATTTTAAATACCGAAGTATGCGGTAGACAGCCGTGAGATGAGAAGTACGGGGAGCTTGCATGAATTGACTAACAACCCCCACCGCAAATGAGAGATCTGGGCGAGTAATAGTCAGGTAAATAAGCCGGCCTTCAAGTCGTCGATACATCTCGGGATCAGTAAGGAGAGCACCATCATCTGATCGAAGCTTCTGTGAAGTATCCATGAGAGTGGTAGCAGGCTTGCACCCTAACATGCCGGTCTCCATGAGAAGATCAAGCGCATATTTTCATTGTGACAAGACCAATTTGGATGATGAGCGAGCAACTTCAATTCCGAGGAAGTAGCGAAGAGGACCAAGATCCTTGATCTCAAACTTGGTCTTCAAAAAATCTTTGACCTCTCTCATTCCAGCAGCATCACTACCAGACAAAACAATATCATCCACATAGACAATGAGAAACATGATGCCCGTCGATCGACGACATATAAAGAGAATGATCGGCATGACTACGAAAAAAGCCAAACTCCAAGAGAGCCTGACTAAATTTTTCGAACCATGCACGTGGAGATTGTTTGAGACCACAAAGAGCCTTCTTCAACCGACATACAGTACAGGGTTGTGAGAAGCAATAAAGCCAGGAGGTTGATGCATGTAAACTTCCTCTGCAAGATCCCCATGGGGAAATGCATTCTTAACATTAAGCTGAAACAAGGGCCATGATAAATTAACGGCCAAGGAGAGCACAACGCGAATGGAATTAAGCTTAGCCACCGGAGAGAATGTCTCGAAGTAATCCACACCATGAGTCTGTGTGTAACCTTTAGCAACAAGACGGGCTTTATAGCGATCAATTGAGCCATCTGGAAGAAACTCGATTGTATAAACCCATCGACAGCCAACAGGTTTATGGCCTGCAGGAAGTGACCCAAGATCCCAAGTATGATTCTTCTCAAGAGTAGACATTTCTTCCATCATCGCATTTGTCCACGCAGGACTCTGAAGAGCATGTGAGAGAGATCTAGGAATAGTCTGTGATGAAAGGGAAGCTGCAAACGACTGAAAAGACGGTGAAAGATGATCATATGAAACGAAATTACTAATAGGGTGTTGAGTACAAGATCGTGACCCTTTGCGCAAGGCAATGGGAAGATCTAAACTCGAGTTAGGAGAGTCACCTGAACCAACATCCAAAGTGAGCGGAAGGGTGGATGGCTGAGCTTGTGAAGATTTATCTCGACGATGATACACCCGCAGAGGCTTAGGCTCACCCATATCACCAACAGGATGCTGAATAGAGGGGAGAGGAGTTTTCCCATGATCACTAGTGAAAAGAGGATAAGAGTCATACTCCCCCTGACTCGCAAGAGGATCACAAAGGGAACGGCCTGGAGAGGAGAAAAAAGAAAGATCTTCAAAGAAGGTGACATCGGCAGAGACATATTTCTTGCGAGTCAATGGGTCAAAGCATTTATACCCTTTCTGACTCCGAGTATACCCGATAAAGACACATTTAATCGCCCTAGGGCTAAGTTTATCATTACTCCCATCCAAAATTTGAACAAAGCATGTACAACCAAAAACTTTAGGTGGTAGAGGAAATGGATTATCATGAGGATACAATATAGTAAATGAAGATTTGTAAGACAGAATACGTGATGGTATACGATTAATAAGAAAAGTAGCAGTTAAAAGAGCATCACCCCAAAAATGTTTGGGTAGATGCATACCAAGCAGAAGGGTGCGAGCAACGTCAAGAAGATGGCGATTCTTTCGTTATGCAATACCATTTTGTTGAGGAGTGCGAGCACATGACGTCTTAGACAAAATACCACGTTCCTGCAAGAAGGACAGAAAGGCAGTAGACATGTATTCTCCCCCATTATCAGAATGGAGGGATTTGATGGAACAATGAAATTGAGTGCACACTTCATAATAAAACACTTTAAACGCAGCAAACACTTCACTTTTAGATTTCAAAAGATAAATCCAAGTCATGCGGGAATAATCATCAATAAAGGTAACAAAATATCTAAATCTAAAAGTCGAGGTAACCGGAGCTGGTCCCCAGACATCCGAGTGAACCAAATGAAAAGGTTGAGATTTCCTCCCAGAAGAGCTAGGAGGAAACGTAGTACGATGATGTTTAGACAATTCACAAATATCATAGCATAATGGTTTAGTGACAGATAAGGATGGAAACAAAAGTATCAATCTAGCAATGGATGGGTGGCCTAAGTGGCAATGCCACCGAGTCATGGACTGTCGATCTAGAGAAAGGGTACTAGAAGCAGCAATAGGTGTATCATCGAGAAGATAAATGTCTCCTCGCTCATGCCCCCCACCGATCACTCTCTTCGTCTGTAGGTCCTGAAACAAACAATAAGAGGGAAAGAAGGTGATGGAATAATTGAGTGATTTAGTAAGAGAGCTAACAGACAATAAGTTTAATGGAAAATGAGGCACATGCAATACGGAGGACAAAGACAAAGAAGAAGAGAGAAGGATGGAACCAATCCTAGAGATGGGAGATTGGGTTCCATCTGCGATTGTGACATACTGAGTGGGAGAAGAAGCAGAATAAGAAGAAAAGAATTGCAACTTACCAGTCATATGGGAGGAAGCTCTAGAGTCGATGACCCAGGAGGTAGGAGAGGATGACGTAAGAAGGGCAGTACCTGACTGGGCTGAAGCTGCGTAAGAAGGCTCAGGAATATCCCGAATGTAAAGCTGCATAAGGGCATCATATACCGCTCGAGAAATGATAAGAGACTCCCCTGAAGTAGTCTGCTCAGCTGTCGGGGTGGAAGACAGTGTCCCAGAAGCAACGGTTGAAGCAACAGAAGTAGCGGCATACGTAGGATGACTATGAAGCTGCCAACAATAATCAACAGTGTGATTAGTTCTACCGCAATATCAACAAATGCGGGAACCATCACGTCCTCGTCCACGTCCACCACGACCACGAAGACTACGGCTGCCACGACTGCGATCTCCCTCGTGGCCTCTACCACGACCAACAAAACAAGAAATGCGCCCTGAGCTCAAGGATGGAACCCGAAGACTAAGGGAGGACTGATCGCTAGCAAGATGTGCCGAACACTCGGGTGGCACAAATGACTGAGAAGGAAGAGTAGAGGCCATAGCACGCTGACACATGACATAGACTGTCGTCAATGGGGGAAGAGGATCCTGCATAACAACCTGATCGCGAACGTGAAGATAATTAGAACTCAACCCAGCGAGGAACTGCATGATACGTGGATCATCTTGTTGCTTATGAGCATGTTCATGATCCTCTTTACATTTGGAAGGAAGAGGCTGATACATATCCAACTCATCCCACATACCCCGAAGCGTCGAATAGTAGTCTTTTAAGGATCTGAAGTTTTGTTGAAACCGACCAATTTCTTAAATAAGCTGGAATACCCGTGAAAAATTCTGAGATTCCGAGAACATATCATGAAGCGTATCCCAAATGCCTTTAGCCAAGGATAAAAACATCACTGAGTGGCTAATCGAGGAATTCATGCTATTCAACAACCATGCAATAACTTGATAATTCTCCTTTATCCAAGACTTGTAGGTAACATCTGTAGAGCTTGGGGGATCATCCAAAATATACGACAACTTGTCACGGGCTCCTAAAAATACTTTTACAGATGGTGCCCATTGAAGATAGTTGTCACCATTCAACCTAATGGAGGTAATTTGCAAGGGGTTGGATTCAAGAGACCCTATGCCAAGAGATGAGGGCCCTTTGTCAGCCATAGTAGAGTCCAAGAGAAATAAACCTATGCCAAGAGACCCCCTATGCCAAGAAAGACCGATTCAAACAACTCTATCTAACTCAATCCTTCAAGATAACAAGATATAAACCTCAAACAAATATCAATCATACAAAAAACCATGAAACGCAGTAAAAAAAGGGCCTGACGAGTGAAAAACGGCCCAGCTACATGCCCGTTTGAGGTTAAAAACCTCTCAAACATTGATCTCAAGTAAAAAAAAAATCCACTATGGATAGCTTGGGAGGAAGATTTCGGTCCATCTTGAGCAAAGAAACTAAGGAAAAGCTTACCGATTTGAGGTAGATCGAAGAAAAACGAAATCTGGGACCGATTTTCGAATTTCTCTATTTCGCCCAAAATACCATGAAATGAGGCCCAATAAATTCTGAAAAAATCATTACAAATCTTCTAAAATCAAGATCTATCAAACTCCTAAACTTTTAGCTTAAACGGAGTCCATACGTCTGTACAACGCTGACGTCAGCCATACGTGTCACCTCTCAACCTGTTGGATGCGGAATGTCTGGATCTTTGCTCTGATACCAAGTAGAGAATGATTTGATGAGGATAAAGTGAAGAAGAGATGAGAATATTGAGAGAAAAGAAGAAGGAGGAGAGTTTGGGAGAGATGATGTGTTAGGCTTGCTTGCCCTAACACATAATATTTTATTATGATAAAGCATAAGGTACACTGCAGGAGAATAGGGAAGTGTGCACATGCAGTTACACTAAAAGAGCCCACTAACCACACACAATACACAATACAATACACTAGCATTCTCTATATTAATATCATCTTAGACGTATCTTTTTCATTGAAATTTAAGGGGAGTTTTAATTCTCAAAGAAAAAAAAAAAAAAAAGAAAAAGAAAAGAAGAAGAAGGGAGTTTAGTCATTATTGGCAGGGACTTGTTGGTTTTTGTTCTACCTGCAATGCTGGTAAAGCATTGTGTCATTTTTTATTCCTTGATTGCAACTTATTCTTATTTTTTTGGCTTTTTATTTCCCCCCCTTTTCTTTGTTTCAGGAGGATGGGAGAATTGTGAAGACAGGTGATATCTCACTAGCAAAACAGCTTGAAAAAGAGGGCTACAAGGCAATTTCTGCTCCATAGTTATGAAGACTATGTGTAAGCTCGCTTAGCTTCTCTCTGTTTTTCTTCATTGCTTTCATGAGTAGAAAATGGTACCTTATCCTGTTGTGCTAGAGTTTGTCAATACTGGATTGGGTAGATGAAGTTTATGGCTTACCTAATGTCAGGTTGGGTTTGTGCCTGACTATTTGTCTACAAGCTGCCTTGGCCCATTGTTGTCAGCCGTCAACACTGGGATGCAGTTGGGCCTCTTGGGTGCATTTGTGTACTCCTATTACTTTCATGTATAAATATACAATGTTTTTACTTTTGTACTTCTTTTAATTATGAAATAAAATGTTAGTGAAACCCATACGGCAGTAGTAATAATAGGGTCAATAAAAATTCAAAGGTTCTCTAATTGGTGGATTGGCAGATGACAGTAAGGTTATAACCAGTGATTTGACCATAATGTTGAAATGATCTGCAGAAGCATGAAAACTAAGAATTTACATTTTTAAAAAAATAAATCTTAGTATCATTTGTATGTTGACATTTTGAAAACATTTTCATCCTCCCCCTTGTTTGTTGTTTCTTTTCTCTTGCTTCGAATAAAATCAGTAACCTTTGAAAAGAGAAAAAAAAGTTGATGAAAGTTCTTTTTTTTTTTTTTTTTCCCTTTTAGTGGGGGATTTATACTTTTTATAGTTGTGTATTCTATGCTACTAAAGATGACAGTGTGGGGAGATTATTTTTGAAACCTTTGCCTTCAAAATTTTCCATCATGATATTATGAATAGCTTGTGATTAGTTTAGTTTCCAAAGCTAGAGTCATTTCCCAACCAATAACCTATTTTTCCCTTTCATTTTGAGAACGGCAGGCTATCGAGATCCAATGCTTCTTTCCTCATTTCTCTGTCTTGCTCATGCATGTTGTGTTGCTCAACTTGCTCTTGCATTTGCATATTTCCACCTCCTCTCATTCACCCTACATGTCATGTTACATCCACTGTTTTCAGTATTGACGATATCGGCCAGTATATCCCACAATATATTTTGTATCCTGCTTGTGTGATGCGAAATGCACAGGTAGTGCGATGCATCCCACCTGTTCAGTTCGGTGAGCATTTTCGATTTTTGATCCTTTTTTTTTTTTTTTTGTTTGCTATAAATTATGTTAAATTAGTGTCATATTATTAGAAATTCATAGTTCTTCATGTTAAATCAGCGTCAAATGATTACAAACTCGTGATTCTTCATGTTAAATCAGTGTCAAATGATTACAAATTCATGATTTGTCATGTTTTGCATGAAAATCATGGATTTGGAGCCTTCGATTTCGAGACTTGGGAGAGATGGGCCAAGTTGCGGAAAATTGAGAAAAATAAAAAATTTCTGATTTCTCACAAATCGGCTACAATTTGTGTCCAAACAGAAAATCAAACATCAAACATGTATGTAACCTAATTTAGTGATTCTTGGTAATTTAGGATTTTTTGGAAAAAAATAATTTTTAATTAAAAATGTTGAAATATATATTATTTTGAACTTCCACTTCGATCAACGGTCAATTGGCCCTTATTTTAGAGTATTCAGAAATGTTTGATGAAATCATCATCACATACACTCTAATTTTGGGATTTGAGGAAGATGGGCCGATTTGTGGAAAATTTGAAAATTTCACAAAATTTCTTAAATCGGAGAGGAGTACCAATGTTATGTTAGAGAGTATCTTCATTGCTATTATTCTACTATGACCTGGGCATAGTATTATTGGTTTGTTGGAGTAGTAGTACTATGCCTAGCCCCGTTGAGATGGAGATGATGATTTTGAGCCATTGCATAACTCTATGTGGGTTTGAGCCACAACCGCATACAACATTGACATGTATATTTTTAGTTTTTTACTTCTTTTGCTTTTGGATGTGTTGCTTGTGTTTTCATATGTCTTCTTACATTTCTAAATTATATGAATAGACTTTGAATATACTTGCATTAGTTCAGTCCGACAATGCATAGATTAGGACCTCATACAAAGGAAACCTACTGCGTGCACTTGTTTTTTGTGATGTTTTGTTTCGTAAGTGTGTATTAATGTCTTTTTTTTTTTAAAAACAATCCCTAAAGTTCCATTGAAAAATTCAACCAATTTCCCAATGTTTCCCCATGTTTCTCAACAACAGTGATACATTACGCTATACAACCAATATATTCCATGCGATAACCGATATATTTCTGTATCCCAAGGGTGCGATACATTACACAATAACAATACAGAAAACATTGTTTACATACATCTCCTATTCTACTTTGTGTATTAAATGTTCCCTTCAAAATTTTCACATATACCCCCTTCTTGACATGTATTGCATGTTATTTTTTCCTTACATGGATATATGCCTTCTTTGGGAATACTGAAGGTTTTTTTAGTAGAGGATTTATGCTTTTTATACTTTACATTCTATGCTAAAAAAATGATAATATGAACTTTGTTCCCAAAGCTTGCTAAGTTGAAAAATTCCCTACCCAATAACCTACTTTTCTTTCATATATATATATATTTTTTTGGAGAAAGAGAAGGTAGGTTGTGTGTGTTCTGTCTATCTTTGCTGAAAGAGAAGGTGAGCTGTTTGTATGTTATAGAGTGTGCATAGTCTCTCTCTCTACACACATTATATTGATGTCTCTCTCTCTCTCTCTCTAAGTTGGAAAGTTCCCTCCCAATAACCTATTTTTTTCTGTTTCTTTTTTGAGAAGAGAAGGTAGGCTATGTTCACGTGTGAACCCGATTGGCCCAATCCGAACTTAGGTTGGGTTGGGCTTGGGCCGAAAATCCTCAACCCAACCCCATGTGGGGTTGGGCTTCCTGAACCTGACCTTATATGCATTACACATACATGTGAGTTATGACTAATATAAATTATATACATGTAAAATCATGGCTTTCATTGGAAAAAGGGTTCATGATTGGAATCTTCCATGCTGTGGACTCTATGCCATATGGGGTTCATGATCAAAACTTTCCATGCATGGGAAGTAGGGTTCATAAAAGCCGTAATTTGAATTTTTAGTTTTTCTCTCTCATTTCCTCCTCTTTTTTCATTTCAACCATAAGGTCATTCTAGAGTCTATCTCAGCCTATTTTGAGGATAAAAATAAAAGATTCAAGTGAGACTTACCAATAGAAACAAAATGGAAATAAGAAACAACGTAAACCATCACCTTTTTTTTTTTTTCTTTTCTTTTCATGTTTTCATCTTCTTTTTATTGCATTTCAATGTGATGGGCCCTAATTGACCAAATCATGCTTGATTTGGGTTCAGTTATGATCCATTTGGTTGACTTTCAATAGATCAAGCCCACAAGTAATACATCATTATATAAATGTCCAAAATGCAAAAAAAGAAAAGAAAAAAATCTCTCTCTTTTTTCTGATATTTTCTTTAGTTCTTTCGCTTCAAAAATTCGACTGATATGGTCTGATACAAATACGTGTTGGCCGTGTTGTATTGTATTTCTGCCGGGCTGATATGCCCCTTGATACCGATATGCAGAACATGCTCCCATTGTGTGTGTGGCCAGTGAAGACGATCTGAAAGTATCCTTTCTCATGGACATAGTTGGAATCTATTCTGAATCCCCTTCACCTAACTGAAGTCTGCTGGTACTATTTATTTCCAAAGTACCCTCATCATTATAATCCTCTTTTGTCACCTAATCTTCCTATTATTCCGAGCTCATCGGTAGCCAAAACCCCAATTGCGGGTTGAAAGGAAGTACATGGTGGTATTTTGATTTCTAAGAGAAGTGCATAATTGGGAAAATGACTTTATAAACTAACAGATTCTAGGGAATTTAGGTGAAGTTGCTTAAATATTGGGGTTGTTCTAGGATGAAGAGTAGAAGTGAGATACCCGGCTTGGTATCTGAGTTGGTAGTGCATTACTCTCCTGACACACCATAGCCCATGATTGAGTCCTACCATGGGTATTCGTTGAGGAGTGGCCCTGATGGCCTACTACCAAGAAAACTAAAAAAAATTGAGGCATATTTTTTTTCTCATTAGTCTCTCTTTAGGGGTGTTTGGTGAACCAATGCAACTACAAGAACTACAACTTACAGTGCTCCGACATCACTGGAGAATTTATCATTCATGTATATATCCTTGTATGGTTTTAACTCTTGCATCTTTATCTTAGTAGATAAAATATTTCATCCCCAAAACAATCATCCTCCATATTTGGTCTAAGTAGTTTATTTGTTAAAAGTTTATTCCCACTTATAGTTTATTTAGCTGCAACTATTTTCCTTTTTATTTTATCTTCTTCGCAATGTTATTACTTTCTAAGATTTTTTTTTTCTTTGTTCTTTTTTATTCTTTCTCATTTTGTCCTTTCTTATTGGCAAGTCTGTTCATAGAGCAAGACTTCGATGTGCCCACTGAACATGAGAGTCATTGCAGACATTATTTCCCATTGTCTATGGACAACTAGAAGGAATCCATAGTTATGATCATCATCATCATCATCTATTCCTTATCCCAATGCCCAAGTAACTAGGGGTAGCTACACATCCTATTCTGCCATGCCACTATATCAAGGACCATCCTCAGTTAAACCTTAAGTCATTTTCTTACTACCTCCACCCAAGTCCTTTTGGGCCTTCCCCTTGCTCTTTTAGAGCCTTCAACTTGAACTAACTCCTAATTGGTGCAATTCTAGGTCTTTGTTGCACATGGCCAAATCATCCAAGTCTATAGCTCATCTTATTTTATATTGGTGCTACTCCTAAGTTCCCTCAAAAGCATTAGTTTCTAATTCGATCCTTATTTTGCTACTCATCCATCTCAACATCATCATTTTTACTACACTCATCATGTGAACATATTGTTCCTTGACTGCCCAACATTGTCCCATAAAGCATGCTGGTCTTATAGCTATTCTATAAAATTTCCCCACCAATTTATTGGTATGTGGTGATCAGTGATCACATAAAACTTCAGAGTCGCATATCCACTTCATCCACCTAGCTTTAATTCTATGAGTAACATCTCTCTCAATCTCAACACTCCTAATTATTGGCTCAAGATATTTAAAAAAATGGTCATTTTGAGGTACTTCTTGGTCAACAATATTAACTAATCTGTCTTTCCACTTTTATTGTTACTAAAATTGCATTCCCATATACTTGTTTTAGTCTGACTAATTTTAAATCCATTAGATTCTAAAGTGTCCTTCCATAGTTCTAGCTTTGTGTTTACCTCCTCCCTTGTCTCGTCAATCAAAACAATGTCATCTACAAATAACAAATGCCACGGGACTTCTATCTGTGAATGTTTCATTAACTTTTTCATAACCAATGCAAACGGATATGGGCTCAGTGTTGACCCCTGGTGTAATGCAAACGGATGTGGGCTCAGTGGTGTAAGGCTATCGTAAATTGGCAATTTACATGTCTCTCCATTAGATCAGGAATCTATAGGCATTTCAAAATTTGAAAATACAAATGTCCATTCCAAATGTGTGTTAAGATTCTCACCTACGATTGTTGTATGGTGCTAGATACGTGTAAACAACTCCTAGTGCTCATTGAGTGTGCACAACAACTCTCAGTGCACATGAATGCACACAATTTTTTCCCTTCTCATTGCACATAGAACATGCTTTGGTAGCTAATAATTGTAGAATGCGGTGACAACATCATCAAAATTTTTTTTTATTATAAATAATATGCCTATGTCATCCTCAGTCTAAAAAGAGGTCCGTGCTATTTTTCATGGAAATGAATTTGAGAGATGGCAATTCACTGCCTACCAAGACCCAAACTTTTCATGATGCGTGCCGTCATATGAAACTACGATGCTCTAGCCAGCATCCAAAAAGTCCACACTGTGCGTAGTCACGTGAAACTGTGATGTTCCTGCCAGGATCCAAACCATCCACAGTGTGCGCCGTCACATAAAACTAGTGTTCGAATTATCTCCGATATTATCGAAATATCTCCAATATTATCTTTATCTCCAGCTCAGCAATACCGATAGCACTAGTAGCGATACTGATAACATTGTTAGTATCATAAATTCCAAGTATTAGCAATGTATCGCTAAGGATCACCAACGTATCAATATTGCTAATGTAATCGCTAATATTTTCAATGATGTAAATTTTAGGTGTCACTTGTATTACCAATGCATCAATATCGCCAATGTATCGCAAATATTTTTTACTATGTAAATTCTAGGTAATGCTTGTATCATAAGTGTATTGACAATATTTTAATAATATCGGCAATGAATTGATGTCATCAAAATTTTATTTATTAGAAAAAAATTTATTTCGATTTTTTTTTTCATGGGCCCATGGTCGTATGTAGTGTTCAATTTTTCATTGATAATATTAATAATATCTTGATATTATCAATATTGCAATATGCGTGATATTGAGACCACAATCTTCCGTTTCCTTTCCAATTGTTGATGATTTCTTGGTGAAATATCATGTGTTGTTGATATTTTGCAATATTGATGGATGTTTGGATGAAATGTTGGATGGTTAAATAAGTCGGATGGGATGGTTGGACTGATTTCTTACAACAACACATGCTTTTAAGGCCCCATTAAATGGAAACTTGTTATGTATGCATTTTTTTTTGCATTTTTTTTTTTTTTGCAATTTTTTTTTTTAAAAATTTAAATCTCTAAATATGTAAGTATGTACATTTTAACATCTCCTAAAGTTTCGCTAGAAATTCCACCGTTTTCCCCATGTTTCCCCGCATTTCCAGTTATCAGCGATATCGATATTGTTTCCATATCTTTGGCCAGCAAAACTTGTAACGATACCGATACTTCAAACATTGCATAAAACTACCATGCCCCCAAAATCAGCCGTCCGTTTTTTATGCTGGTCATAGTTGCATCGTGAATTAGAACCGTTCAATCATTTCCCCAACAAGCGCTAACAGCTATAGTCACGACTGGTGGTGAAAAATGAGTTCGGATGGGTTTTTCTTGTCACCCAAACATACACTTAGATTAAGTTGAGCTTGGACCTTAATTTTGGGGACTATAATAGGTGTAATATTTTATTTTTTAGACTCAACCAATATCGTAATGTTGGACTACGTGGCTAGCCTGATGGTTTGACTAGAAGCACTACCCTTTCTTGGTCTATTCAAGTGGAACTGTTCAAATAGTAAAGGAATATTGAACCACCTGGACCAGGGTAAAATCATTTGAACCGCATGAATGGTGGTTCTCTCTAAACAAGATGAGCCTGATACCATTTGATGGGTATATGCACCTAAACGAAATGTCTTTCAGATTTCCACGTCACATTCCTTTATATAGGAAATGATAATTCTTTCGTTGTATGGCCAAAAACAAGGGAAGAAAGAAAGAAATCTAGATATTCCATGACATTTCCTTTTGATCGAAAGACAAGTTTTAGGGAAATAATCATCTCGTTTACTTCTTCCTTTTGCAGATAATGGTGTCGAATATGGGAGAGCATGGTGGTTGAGGAGCCCACTATCGAATTATTTTGTGTATGGCGTATACCCATTTTTCATTGGTAAATATAAAAATGTTAAAAGAATTTGATCAATCAGGTGAGGAAAGAAGAGGTAAAGATTCCCTCTTCTTTTTCAAAAAAGAAAAAAAGAGTTGTACGCAACATTTTTGCATTTTTTTTATTTGTTTTTGGGATATGATGTTTAACTTTATTTGAGGTAGTAAATTTATTTTTCTTTGTTCAAAGATTATGAATTTTTACATCATTTTATTATTTTGAATTATTATGGTGTCTCGTAACCAACTCATAATGTTTTTTTTTTTTTTTTTTTTTTTTTTAAGGCCAAGAAAACATGCACACAAAATGACAACTCGATCAAAGGAGAATAATTGGAACCTTCAAAGGCATTAGAACAAGAGACCACACCCCCCCCCCCCCCCAAAAAAAAAAAAAAAAAAAAAACTCCTTGCTCCAAGCCACATTTATTTTGTAAACACTGTCAGTTCTCCCCCCAAATTGCCCACAAGATTGCCATCAAGACCAACCACCACACCACCCTTTGTTCTTTCCCATTCCCCCTCCATGCCAAGCCAAAAACGGGTCATCAATAGTACCCAGCATCACCCACGAGGCGTTGAGGATCTTGAGAAACTATCCCCAAAACTTACGTGTTGATAATCAATGGATGAAAAGATTATTTATCAACTTAGCATCATTCATACACAACACACATATTAGGAAGCACTATTGACCTTTTTTGAAGATTATCAAGTGTAAGTACCTTTTTCTTCCCAAGTAGCTATGCAAAAGCTGCAACCCTAGGAGCACTCTAGGACCAAATCTTGGATGTGCAAATTCTACCCTCCTTTCGTGGGTGACCAGAGTAACTTATAGAATGATCGGATAGAAAAGTGGACCATTGCATCCCTTTCCCTCAGTGATGGAGCACAACCTTAAAGCCTTCCTTGAAGCCTTACGAACTTTTTGACTTCCTCATTAGACAAGGGGAGTCCAAACAATAATGTCTCCAGAGAAAGGCAAGATAACATTGGAAACTTGTTATGAAGTGGAGTTTTCCCCAGCCACACATCCTTCCGAAAACGAACTCTTTTCCCATTGCAAATAGAAAAGCCTTCTCTAAAAGTGGACTCTAGTCTAGACATATCCTTCCACAGGCTTGACGCCCCGTATAAGGAAGACTTCCTATCCCCCTTCCTGACATCCATGCTTGCAATAACCTCTCTCCACAACTTCCCTTCTCTTGTCCCGAATTTCCACAACCACTTGCCAAGAAGCACTAAATTAATCATTCCCAAATCCTGAATACCTGCCCTCCCTTCATAGGGCTTGCACGCCTATTTTAAAAGATGGACTTTTTTCTTTGCTTTCAAGCCACGCCATAGGAAATCCGGCTTCAACCACTCCAATCTATCAAAAAAAAGGAAAAAAGAAAAAGAAAAAAAGAGGATATTTAGAGAGGGATGTGTAGTACAACAACAATTTTGACATGCGACTTTAATTAGCTTGGGTTGGCCTCCCAATGATAAATATTGATCATTCAACCCCAACAACTTTCTTTCAAACCTTTCCACTACTTCTCCCAAAGATGCTTTGCCGGTTTTCCAATACACAATGGTAAACAGAGATAGGTCAAGGGAAAGGATGCCGCCCTGCACTCGAAGACCTCCACCTATCTCCCCACCTCATCATTGGACATGCGAATACCCAAAAGCTCACTTTTCGTAATGTTGACTTTCAAACCAGTGACCATTTCAAAGCACTTGATAATCTTCCTCAAGTTATCCACCATGTTAACTTTTGCATCGTAAAAGAGAATGGTGTTGTTAGCGAATTGAAGATGAGATATTTGGAAATCAGTGTTTTCCATCCTAAACCCCCGAACAAGGCCGACCTCTTGCCCTCTTACCAACATTTTACTCAACGCCTCTGCCATTGCCACAAGAGGAACGAGGAGAGTGGATCTCCTTGCCGAATGACGCTTGAGGCCCTAAAAAAAGACTTGATGACTAGCACAGAAAGCTTGGCCAATTGAAGGCATCCCTAAACACATCCACTTCACTTTTGTCCACACCTCACTTGCCATAGCATGTAGTTGAGAAATGTTCGATCATTATGGTCATAAGCCTTCTTAATATCTTACTTACAAACTCTTATTTGCTTCCCTATGCCAAGATTTGACATACTTGTGGAAATAGCGCGCTATCCAAAAGTTGCTTTACTTCTACAAATGCTTCTTGAGTTTTCGAGATGACATTCATGCGAACCATCCAAAACCTAACTTATAAAAATTTGTCTAAGATCTTGTACGACCCCCCTATGAGGCTAATCGGTCTAAAGTCCTCCAAGCTTTTTGCTCCTTCGACCTTGGAATAATCACAATGAACAAGGCACCTAATTCTATTGACAATCGACTCCAAAAAAAAAAAAAAAAATCGTTGTAAAGTTGACTACGTTGCCCTTAACCACCTTAGGAGAAGGCCATTAGGAAGCAGTCTAGCCCAGGGGCTTTTCCCTACCTAATGAGTCCACTACTACTTTAATTTTGTCCTTAGCAAATGGCCTTTCTAGAAGCTCAGCCTCCATAGTTGATAGTTGGTCGAATGCTAGGTTATCCACCCATGCCTTTTCCCACCTTTCGCTTGTTAGGAGATTTTTATGGTAGTGAACAATTGAGTCCCACACCTAGCCCTTCTCTTCTATACATATGTCATCCACCAAGACATTGCTAATCCGATTCCTCCTAGCCTAGTGCTTAGCCATGCTGCAGGAAAATCTTGCTTTTATGTCACCTTACTTAAGCCAAGTTGCCTTGAGCATTGTTTCCACTTTATTTCTACCTTAATGTGGTTTGCGTATTCCTCAAGGCTGTTCTTCCTCAATTGCATCCCATACTCTTTCTCAACCTCCGATAACTCCTCTTTAGCTTTAGTATCAATAGCCTGAATACTCTTGAGGATGTTGTCCAGTTCAGCCTCCCGACTCCCCAGAACCTCCCATTTCCAAACATTGATTTGCCTTTAAAAAGTTTGAGCTTGTAACTCAGTTTGAACCTAGCAAAGCCTTCTACTTCAAAAGACTCCAACCATATTTCAACTAGTGCCAAGAAATCCTCCACTTCAAGCCACATAAGTTCGAACCTGAACGATCTTGGCCCCCAATCTTCTTCCTCAACTTCCAGAACAATCGAGTAATGGTCAAACGTTGGTCTTAGGAGATGTCGTTGACACGCCAATGGAGATCTCTTCACCTAGTTTGCGGATACCAAAAATCTCTCAATTCCGAACATGATTGCCTTCTCTTGCCCATTTGACCAAGTATATTTAACATCACCAAACGGGATATCCGCAGGATCATGCCTCTCCACCTAATCAAAGAACTCTCTCATGCTATGAGTAATTTGGCCACGGGTTGATTTTTCAAAGGTGAATCTTATCACGTTAAAATCAACCTCCACGCACCATGGAATCCCCTGCCTATCAAGGATCGAATTTAGCTCCTCTCGTGACAAGTGCCTCTGCATTGGTTGTTTGGGCCATATACTATTGTAAATAGCCACTGGAACCCATCATCACATCCTTCAAAATAACCAAGACAAAAAATGATCCGCTCCACCACTCCTCCCTGATCCAAACCTTGGTATCCCATGTCTCCATGAATCCCGCGGCAGAACCAATCGCATCCAATGCCGCTTGATCTTTGTCCCTCACATCCCATACGATGCCCACTGTCTTTTAGTCCACAACTTGAAGCTTGGTTTCTTGCAACGTTATTAACTGAGCCTTTTTTTACGACACGAATCTCTCACCTTCCCTCTTTTCTTCCTAGACCTCTAGCCTTTGACATTCCATCTTATAATCTTCATTGAGGTGTCGACCTTCCCATTATCCCCCTTCTCTCTCCACCTGATGAGATGCCAACATCATAATTAACAACAGATTCCAGGCTTGCTAGTTCCCTCTGCCCCTTTGCCGCTTTTGGAACCTTCTCTTGTTGCTGAGCCTCGACCTTTTGGGCACTACGTTCCTCCACAAATTGAAATAGTGGCGAGGTCCTCCTTGCCGTCCCTAAAAGTGACACCAGGCATCCTTCCCACAGAAAGTGATTGCGTCCTTGATCCACCACATTCCTATAGCCATTGGAATATGGCGCTCACCCATCCCTTTTGAAGACCCTCTAATATTCTCTGGCTTGTCATACCTGGCGGATGAAACTCCATCGTTGCCTGATGTCGCTTGTAATGGCATGGTATTAAGAGCTTCGGACAGTAACACCTCATCACACAATACTACTTGCGTATCCAATGCTTAAAGCTTCTTTCCCACCACCCCCACACCCTCCAACTCATTGTAACCGGAGCATGATCATTCCGATCACCTTCTCCAGATGCCAACAAGACCTCCAATGAAGTGCTCGGCATGGGAGTCCTGTTGTTGCTTGAGCAGAACGTAACTTGGATCCCCCTGATGGAGGGAGAGACAGGCCATCCCTTCTCTCAGACTCTCTTCTCTTTTCCACTTAAATAGCAAAAACAATAAACAAAAGGGCCTCAATTTCAAATTTAAATAAGAGTAGAGGCAGCTACACTTGCAAACATAAGTTATGCACAACATGAGTGCCACACCCCGGAGAGATCACACGTGACACAACAAGCCTAGGTGAGAGAACTGCTTCGCATTCACCGCACATGACGTGTAAGTGAAGCAAGCCTTGACACACCATCTGCCCCTTCGAGCCACCACTCCCACCCCAAGTGGCTGACACTCCAGCCACGGGATCGTCTACCATGCCTCTTAAGCCTGAACCTGACACATCCTCTCGCTCTCTCCCTCCATTTGTCCCCCGCTTCACCTCCCTGATCCTACATTTACCCCCCTTTGTCGTCACCTCTCCTCTCGATCTAACATATGCCAGGCCATGTGGCAAGCCCTTCTACGTACGAGTTGGCCTCCACCACCATTTCTCTACTTACAATATCCATTCCATGTGTCATTGTGACTGTGCCTCCTCCACCACCTAACTCTTGCTGGCCAAGCAGTGCCTCACAGGTAGTTGGCCTTCTCATGGTGCTCCGCTGGACCATCGATCACGTTCTCTATCTCCCCGACCACTAATCTCCTTCTACTTTCCAGCAACCCGGCAGCACTCCTTCGCCAACCCTCTTCGCCACTACCCTCTCACCCCCACCTTCTCTCTAACCACCCACACCGAAGAACTCTCATCCTTGACAACAGTGGACATCTGAAAATTTCATAGACCTCTTTTTCCTCATGAGAATACTCGTTGCCCTTATCTCCTTGCCACTCTTTGTTGCTGGATCAATAGCAAGGCCTTATTGTGGCACGATCCCACTGCAATGAAGGCATCTAAGAACCACAAATCTAGGGGCAGCTCCCACACCTGGAACCAAATGTCTTCCCAATTTCAAAACCCTATCTAGATTCACATTCAGCCTCGAAGAGATTCGAACCACCCTCTCATTAAGATGCTTGATAACACAGTCACCTTGTTCCACTTTGCAACATGCAGCTACCTAAACCCTCACTTCATCGATCAAAGATCCGATCATCATCTTTGCCATTAAGACTCCACTTTAGCATATCCTAGGCGTTTTCCACAACTTTGGGGGTGAAATCTCATCTCTGGTTTCGTGCTTGTCTCCCTCCTTCCACATCCATCTTTCTCGGACCAACAACTTGTCCTTCACCTCCTTCATACCCACGTCAATTGCCTACTCCCCTACTACAACATCCCAATCGTTGGCTCCCCTCTTCTCCTACTGGCTCGCTTCCTTTCTCATTGTTGTCACCCTCTCTAGCATACCCCTTCCCAAGACAAGTCTACCCTTCACTTTCCTCTCTACCTTCCTGGTGGCTGCTTTATTTAACACATTTGGGCTGAAACTTGTGCCATTCAGTTCAACCACCGCTTGCGAGACCTCCTTTGCCTGTTCCATTCACAAAAATGAAAGCCGTGAATGGAGGAAGAACCTCTGAACCAGGGGATGACCTCCTTTAGCTTCCCCGATCTCTGAAGACCCTTGAAATATGCAAGCCCAACAACTTCTCTAGGAAGTTTTCCACAAACTGAGTCGGGAACTTCAACAAGACCCAGACGAAGGACCCTTCCTTCCAGCTCCAATGGTTTTCTGTCTCTGAGCAACCAATACCCACTTCCCCTCTCCACTCTCTCCTTCTATCCCATCCCCTACAGGACCCTTGATGATAATACTCTGATCTCCGTCCCCTCTTCTCCCTTCCTGGCTCTACATTCCATGCCTTAGCTATGGCCCCCACTCCCTCTCCTCTCCTTATCATAGATCTCTATCCTCGTCTTCTCAAAATCCCCCTCTTCTCTGGACTACAAGCTCCACACCCCTCTCCTTTTCCTATCCTCTCTTCTTCTTGAAATGCCTGTTCCCTCTCCAGACTACAACCCCCACCCCTTCTCCTCCCTGTCCTAGCTTCTTCCCCATCTTCAGCCACGCTCATAGCCGCTTGGTCTATTCTCATGTAAATCCATTCTCTTCTCGACACTAGCCATCTAATGACAATTTTCAATCCCCTTCTATTAGCATAGACCACAAAGCCAATTTCTTTAGCTAGATTAATCACTTAAAGCTTCTGCCAAAAAGGAATCCTGTACCCATACTAGGCCAAAGAATTCCAATAGTCTTTTCTTACATGGTTAAGAATATTGCCCCCAATCCCCTACATAGTTGGACCATTCATCTTCAATTTGGGTCAAATTAGACTGTTCATTTTTTATATTGATCCAATTGGACAGTTCGACATTAGTATCATTTAGGCCACACAACCTCAACATCAGTCCGAACTTGCTTTTGATTATCAATATTTGCTCAATTTGACAATTCATCTCTAATTTTAGCATAATTGGACTGGTCATCTTCAATATCACTCCAATCGGACCGTTGATCTTTAATTTTGGGGGGATCGGACTATTCATCTTTGATATTGGTCCAATCAGACCGCTCATCCTTGGTATCGCTCAAATCAAGTCATTCTGCTTCAACATCAGTCCAACCGGTCCAGTGATTTTCAGTATCAACCCAATTTGACTATTAATCTCTAATTTCAGAACATTTCGACCATTCATCTTCAATGTTGGTCTGATAAGACTGTTGATCTTCAAGTTTGAAGTGATTGTACTGTTTGCCTTAGATCAAGTTTGAAGTGATTGGACTGTTTGTCTTGGATCAAGTTTGAAGTGATTGGACTGTTTGTCTTTGATTTTGAACCGTTCATCTTTAGTATCGTTCAAATTGAGCCACTCAGGTTTTTCAGACGTTGAATCAAGTTGTTGATTTTTAGTATCGACCCAATTTGACCATTCATCTCTAGATTTTCACAATCAGATTGTTCATCTTCTTCAATATTGGTCTAACCTGGCTATCAATCTTCAATTTGAGATTGATAAGAAACAGAACAGTGGGTAAATATACCCCACTACCCAATTTTTATTTTTTATTTAAAAAAAAAACCTGAATGGCCAAAGGTTCCTGGCCGCTCTTTTGGTTTTATCCCAAGTCAGGTGACTGCAGTAACCATTCCTTTCTAATATTGGTCAAGTCGACCTTTTCATCTTTAGTATCGTTCTAGTTGGGCCATTCATATTCAATATCGCTCCAATTATGCTGTCGATTTTGAGTGTCGCTGCTTTTATCGTAATAAGTAAACTCTGTTGGGTCCGCCATGAATGTATGTGGTTTATCCACAGTTGAGCCCAAACTTATAAGCATATCCATATCCAAAGCCCAAGTGGACCATACCACAGCAACAGTGGGAATAATGATTTTTCACTGTTGAAACCTTCCTAGGGTCCACAGTGATGTTTGTTTGTCATCCAACCTGTTCGTAGGATGACACAGACATGGATGAAGGGAACACAAATATCAGCTTGATACAAAACTTCTATGGCCCCCAAGAATTTTCAACCGTAGACCTTAGACCTTCAATTCATACTGTTTCCTTTGGTGTGGTCCACTTAAGCTTTGGATATGCTTCATTTTTGGGCTATAGCCCAAAAATTATCTTGGTAAAATGGATGGACGGAGTGGAATAAAAAAAATACATAAATCATGGTGGGCCCCACAGCTTACTCAGTAAGCTTAGCTTGAGTGTTACTCAGTATGCAATCCACTTCCTCTCCCCTCCAATTTCAACACAATTAGAACATTCATCTTCAACAATTCAACGGGACCATTGATCTTCAATTTTCGATTGATCTGACCATTCAACTTTGACATCGGTCCAATCGGAGTGCTCATCTTTTGTATCATTCAAATCAGCTCTCTCATCTTCGACATCAGTCCAATTGGGCTGTCAACTTCAATACTGGCTCAATCAGACCAATCAATAACAAAGATCTTGTTGGCCATCTATTAGTATGAATGAAAGTATGACTCACATGAACTTGGACTGTCCATCATGTGGTCCAACAATTGTTTGACTAAAAGAGAACTAGTTGTGTGATTATATAACACAATCTCATAAAGGATTCTTCTTCTTCTTCTACTTTAAAAAAAAAAAAAAAAAATATGATCAGAAGTTGAAAATGCCACAGAATTGATCTTTTTCAAAATGATAAATAAAAATATTTTGATGAAACCAAACAATGTACTTACAAAGCAGCATCATATTATTGAATTAAAATAAAATTTCTTGAAATTTGGTGCAACCAAACACACCCTTAGCATTTTTAAGGCATTGTCTTAACTAATTAAAGCCCTTGTCAAGGGCTTAAATGTGTGCCTCAACTCTTGTTCCCACCATGTTGGCTACACAAAAGTCATTCGTTTAGGGTTTCTTGAGCCATTGATTGGATGGCTCAAAACCTTTGAGACGTCTAGACTGGAGGATGAACTACAAACCAATAGACACTTAAATGGAAAGTAATACAAGAAAGTGAGCAAAATCACCTACACTCCGTTGTCAAGATCTGCAATGAGCGGGCATCTAGGGCTATCTTTCTTGATTAATGATTGGATGTCTAGGATTAACCAAGATGTTGCACCTCACAAATGAATATAAACAATTAAATCTTGATGATCTTAGGATCTTGGATTCAAATTTTGCATAAAACCTCTCTAAGATGGATGAAATTAATTATCGGATAGAGCATAGATCTAAAACTCAGTAACTCAACTTGAAACTCGGCCAAGCCAACTCGACTTTGACGAGATTTTGAGCTCACACTGAGTCACTAACTATTGAATGCCTTATTAATAAAAATAGGAAAGTAGATTCAAACAGGTGACTCCTTGGAATGAGTGAAAGCACTGTTGCCAACTTAAAATACACTAACTCTACCCATCTGGATATCGAGTCAAGTATCTTTACTCATTTGATTTCAAATATCTATTATTAATTTTAATACATCTTAACTAAAAATTTAAATGTCAAGCCAAGTATTTGAGTCAACCGATATTGAGTTTAGTTTTCAGGGTTCTTCTTATGTTTGTTAGGCTTTAAAGTCGCAGTCTCTCCCTATAACCAACTTCCAATCTCATTAATCACTATTAGTGATTCAAAAAAAAAAAAAAAAGTCCCCCAAAAAGATTGCAGGTTATCCAATCATTTGAAATGGTGGAGCCTGCCATGGAGCGGGTGTTATAGGCGTACCTTCCCCATCAGAGATTACCCCAAGCGTCTGGTTGGCTCGTTGTGAAACGTCAACCACTGGTTGTAACTGCCCATTTTCACAAAATGACTAGGATTGTCGAGTATTACAGCAGATGATTGCTTGTGAGACAGGTGTCCCTACCAAATGAATGGCCCACCTAGATAGAAGGTAGACACAATCTGTCTTGCTATTTCATAAAATGCATCCTCAAATAATCATATTTATTTTTAATCACATTGTTGGAATTTACTGTATTTGGATTGAGCAGAATGTAGATTGGCCCAAATTACCATTGTGCACCTTTTTCTTCATTTCCAATTTTTTTAAAAAAAGAGTTTTCATGCTATTATTTATAAAGCATTTGACAGAACAGCCACTATTTTCCCACCAACAAGTCGTGTGTTGGATATCAAAATCATGATTATTACCTGATATCAAAATCATGCCCATCCACTCATACCACGAATATTCTTGACAATTTCTTGGCCCGGGACTTTAGGAGATTATCAAAATTTTATGTTTGAAAATAATATTTTAAAAATATTATTATTATAAATCAATAAATGATTATAGGTATGAAATGATTTATTTTAATTGTTTAGATGAATTTTGATTTTAAATCACAATATTTTGCAGCAAAGCCGTTTATAAATTAAAAACAACAGAGATGTTGAAAACATTGCATGATATTATCATTGGATTAACGAGAATATTGCAAGAATTAAAATATTGGGTATATTTGTCATAGTGAGTGGGTGGACTGCACCAATACACTGTCACACTGATGGTTGTACATTGCTTTTGATGTTGTCCCAGTCGATATCCAGCCTCTCATCGGCCTGATTTTCGTGCCGGATTGGATAATTACACACATTTGAAATGTTGGTAGAAAAGAATGGTTGTATGATGGACTAGGCACTAAAGCCACTGTATCTTGTAATTTCTCACCTTTAAAATGGGGTATTTTCTAGCTTGCTACAAACTCTTATATTTGTTAAGATCTATTTTCCAGCTAATCAAAACTTGTACACATCGAATCGATCTTGTTGGGCCATACGATTGATGGGCCATGGCTAAAAGTAAATCTGTTAAATAAATACAAAGCACTATAGCACTGGTTAGCGAGCTTTAAACAAAATAAAAAATAAAAAAATAAAAAAATGTCAACCACGTGGGACTTCTCTAACCACCCAATTGTCGTTAACGGATACTGTCCAATTCCCCAATCGGTGGGGGTAAGATGGAGAGGACTGGCGTGACTTTTGAGGTCCACATACATACATGAAAATCTGTGCATCTCACACCCAGATCCATAACTCGACTGGCAGACTGAGTGGAGATACCTCGTTTCAACGCTTGAGGTCTTGGTATCGATCCCTAGCGGGGGTGGGGGGCGAATAAAATCTTAAAAAGACTAATAAAAAAAAGGAAGAAAAACTCATTTATTTGTACCCGAAGATAAATATCGATTTTAACAAATTTGTAGACATTGATGTGGATATAGAATTTTTATGATTTGGTGGATTGGTAGAGTTAAAGGAAAACTCGAACTGAGTTTTCAAAAACTCAGACAGGTTTTTTCCAGGATCCATGATGCGATTTGGCCAGGTTTTTAGCATTCCAACTCAATTCAGCCCAGTTCCTAGTTGACTCACTGAATTTTAATTTTCAAATAACGTTGGGGGCTTCGTATTCTTCAGGGGAAAAAAAAAACCCTAAATGCTCAGGCAATGCAGTGTATTCACGTCGCATTTAAGTAATTTAAATTGAGCTTCACAAATTGTGGGTCCTAGTTTAGATATACCGTGAACCAACAAATTATACTTATTCGATTACATAGCAATCAGATTGGTGGATGTTTATTGGACGGTGATGATGTGTGTCGAACATCTACCCCATTAGTCAGATGCACCATTCCATGGTGGGGCACAGGCTTAAAAATCAAGTCAATCTATGACTTGGGTGGGCCACATCACATACAACAGTTGAGAGAGGTTACCCTCCCATTAAAACATTCATAATCATTTATTGGCCCACTAAGACGTGGTTCACAAATCTAGACCATCCATTGTTTGTGTCTCACTTGGATGAGGGGTCAGACCAAGTTTCAGACCTCATCCAAAACTCAGGTGAGCCCCACCAAGTGCTTTTATATGTTTTGGCCATGTCTTCACATGGTTTTAGATGGTATGACCCACCTGAGTTTCTTATACGGCTGATTTTTGGAATACCCCGTAACCTAAAGGGAACCCATCAAATGCATGGTATTGATGTTCAACATACATCACGGTGGGGCCCACACAACTCGACCTTCCCATGAGATTGACCTCATAGTTAGGGTTGTTCACGAGTCGAGCTAACTTGAAAACTCGCTTGACTCGGCTCGAGTCAACTCGGATTGACTTGGCTTGAATGGTCGATTTGGGCCGAGTCAAGCTAATTATTTGAAGCTCGAGTTGAGTTCAAGCCGAGTTCGACCAGAGGGCATTTCAACTTGACTTGACTCGAACTCGAGCTCGACTTGGCTCGATTAATAAATATATTAAATATTATATTATATATATATATATATATTATTATATTAATATAAGTTTTAAGTTTTAACTTTAAAAAAAAAAAAAACCCTAGAGTCTATACCTGACCGCACGCACCCCCTTTCCCTTTATTCTCTTTCTCTACCAACTATCAGCTGCACACCCACCTGGACCACCACCACCAGTTTTCATTTCAGCTCCATAATAGTATGATTTCAATCTCTTGAGATCTACTTCTTGGGTGAGAAACCCAAGAAATCTGAGATGGGTTCTTCTCAGATTTGTTAAAGCTTCAAGGAAATCTAATGATCTGATTGACTAGAGCTCTTTACTTGGATTTCTGATCTGTGTTTTACTTTGTTTCTTTTTTAGTACTTGGATTTCTGCTGGTGGAAGAAGATCAAGAACATATTGATTTTTACAGGTTTCCTCATCTGATTTGAAGCTATGTTTGGTTTTTTCATCGGCTTTTGCTTTGATTCTCCTAAGATTTTTGAATTTTTCATCAATGGAAGAGGATCAAGAACAGAATCCATTACTCTCTCACCCAACAAGCTCGAGCTCGACTCAAGGTAAACTCGACTCGACTCGAACCACTAGCTCGACTCGAGGTAAACTAGACTCGACTCGAACCACTAGATCGACTCGAACTCAACTCGACAGCTTTAGCAAACAAGCCAAGCTTCAATGCTGAGCTCGAGGCCGAGCTCGAGCTCAAACTCGAGCTCGAACTCGAGTACAGCATGGACAAGCCGAGCCGGGCTTGTCCCACCTCGACTCGACTCGGCTCGATGCCCACCTCTACTTATAGTACCATTTCCACACGCGCGCACACACACCCACATATATTGAAATGCTCAGCCTCACACCAGATACCTCCCAGTGTTGCTTGTCGTGGTTAGACATATATCTGCTAATGACACACACCACTTGTGAAATATCCAGTCTTGTACAAACCATGACATACATCAAGCTGTCAACTACGCTCGAATAAGGCATATGAGACATAATTTGCTTTTCTTTATCTTTTTCAAGACACTATTCAGAAGATAGCCTAAAATGAGCCACGTGGGGAATAGTGACTGACTTTGCCTTGTCTATCCCAAACTTCACTAATACCGTCTCAAGGTATTCTTCCTGAGATAACCAAAACTTGCACCTCTTCGTATTCCTGTGTATGTCAATGCCGAGAACCCTCTTTGTAGTACTTGGTAGCTGAGCCTTCAGAATGTCGATCTTAGACATGCTATGACTGGCGATAAGCATGTCATCAACATACGTACCAAGATAATGAATTTTTCATAATTCTATCTTATAATAGACATAATGATCATACTCACTCTTGGCAAACCTCTAACTCATCATGAAAGAATCAAATTTCTTGTACCACTACCTAGGCAACTATTTCATGCCGTACAATGGCCTCATCAACATGTAAACATTATTATCTGCCCTTTGTATTTCGAAATCTTGTGGTTGCTTCATGTAAATCTGCTCTTCCAATTTTGCATGTAGGAAAGCAGTTTTCACATCCACTTGTTCTAACTCGAATCATATTGGGCAACTAACGTTAACATGAATCTAATAGATACTTGTTTCACTAAAGGCGCGAAGATCTTAGTAAAGTCAACACCTTCTCTCTGAGTATATCCCTTTGCTACCAACCTTGCCTTGTACCTATCCTGTTTATTCTTAAATATCCACTTACACCCGATCTCTTTACGACCAACAAGAAGCTCCACCAGCTCTCATGTCTTGTGAGACCTGTATCCTAGACCGTACCGTACCGTACGCTTCCACGGTCTTCCCGATCAAATTCCAGCAACCTTCGACCCTTAATTGGCATTTGCGCTCGACCCTGCGTCACAGGCCGTCAACCTGAGTCGACTCAACCCGAGACTTGTACTCTGGCGACCGCACCGTCGCCGTTGTTCTGATGCCGTGACTCGCGCGTCGATCCGATACTCTGGCCAGGAGATGTGGGCTAGTGTTCGGTAAGAGAAAAACGCCGCGAGTGCGAATTACGAGAGAATCTCTATGAGATGTTACCTCAATCAATCAATCAATCCCATCATGTCAAGTACATTTCAAGTACACATCACCTTTTACCCTTCCCCAAGCAACCTCTAAAGTCAAAAAGGTACTTCTCTTACACCATTTACCACAAAAGTCAAAAAGTTCCTTACACATCCATCACCACCACATCCATTACCCATCACTCCTCTCTCTTTACAGCCCTCTCTCATTCATTTTCAAATCTCATTTCAAGCAAACCCAAAAAAAAACACCACACGTCCAAGCCTCTTCCCATCTCTTCCAAGCTACAAGTGTGGCCCACCTTTCCTACCCTTTCATCTCTCATCTCAATCATCCAAACGTCATCTCCTCCGTTGGAATCAAAGCTAAGGAGCTAAGGAAGCCTAGGGTGCAAGAAAAAGCCGGTGGGTGACCTTGATCCCGCATTTACATTTTTTTTGTGATTAAAGGGCCACATGTAATGGGACCCACCTTGATGTATGCTTATGTTCAAGAGGGGCCCATAGTGGCGGGGCCACTCCAATATTGCTGATGTCTCTCTCTCTCTCCCTCTCTCTTTCTATGATCTTGGCCACCTACGATGTGTGTATTTCATCCATGCCATCTACCGGTGGGCCCCATCCATGTGGGACGCACCATGATGTTTATATGCCATCCCAACCATCCTTAGGGGACCCACCTTGATGAGGCATGCCACACCGTCTGTTAGCGGAGGTGGATAGCAATGAAGCGTTAACTGACAGTGAGTGTGGACTGATGTGGGTGTGCGAACAGTGGAGGTGTGTGCACTGACATTGGGTGTGCTAGCCAGGGAAGTGTTTACTGGCATGGGTCCATGGGACCCATCCACATCCTCCACCCCATGTGTGGGGCCCCCCCCTTGACGTGTTAACCCACCCAGATCCATAGCTCAGGTGGCAGACTAGTGAAAGATATCTCGTTACAACGTGGGGCCAGGCCCTAGTTCAACTAGCAGACTGAGGGAAAGATACCTTCCATCAACAATGATGTCTTGGTACCGTTCCCTAGTACGGTGACTAACAGTGGTGTGAGCGGACGGTGGGGTCCATGGGACCCACCCACACCGTCCATCCACTCTGTTGGGCCACACCATGGTGTATGTGTGGTATCCTAGCCGTCCACCATCTTTGGACGGTGGGACCCACCCCATGTGTGGGGCCCTCCTTGATGCATGAGACTGTCCAGGCCACGGCCTGGACGTCAGCACATATACATATATTATATATTTAATATGTTATATATATATATATATATATATATATATATATAAGGTGGTGGGCCCTACGTGGAACCCACCTCTCCTTTCATGTGCATAACTGCACAACAGCAGTTATACCTATATAAGGTATTATATATTTTATATATATACATGCCTTTTTAAAAGCATAAAGCTGCATTAGCAGTAGCCATGGATATATACATTAAATATATATTATCTTATATACTTCATACGTATATTGGGTGGGCCCTGCATGGGACCCACCTTTGCTCCTTTTTAGAGCAACTGAGGCTGCACGTCCAGCAGCTGTGTATGCACCCTTGGCATTAACTAGGTCCGTGAGACCCGTTGTACATGTGGGTACAATCCACACCGTCCAGTTCTATGGGACCCTCTACTATTCCACGTGTAGGCCCCACCAGGGTGTATGTGTTGTATCTTCACGGCCACTGTTTGGGTGGTGGGGCCCACCGTGACGTATGTGTCGTATCTATACTGTCCAACCACTTGTGAGATCATCTTATGGCATGAAAAAAATGAGTGAGTTAGATCCAAAGTTCAAGTGGACCCTACCATTTAATAGTGAACCGTGACATCCACCGTTCAACTTCTAAGGGCCATAGAAATTTCCAATTAAGTTGATATTGTTTTCATTTCATCCATCTCTATGTTAACTTATGAATGGGTCGGATCTCAAAAACACATAAGGGTGGGCCCAACTTGATATACATGAGGCCGTTGGTGCGGCTCGATTTGATGTACATGAGGCCCGTGGGTGCGGCCCAATTTGATATACATGAGGTCCACTTGATATACGAGGCCTAATTTTGAGGCCCGTGCGATGAGGTCCATATGATGTATTTGAGGCCCAGGTGCGAGGCCCACCTGTTGTGTATTCGAGGCCCGATGTGATGTATGTTAGTCCATATGACGAGGCCTATGTGACGTAAAAGAGGCCCATTATGATTGTACGTGAGGCCATGGGCCCACTATATGTTTAGCCGTATGTAGGCCACCCCCCTTGGGAGCAATGTTGGTTTGACGTCCACATTGATGGGCAATGATGGTTAGATGTCCTCATTGTGACCTCCCTTAGGACTTGTTAGGCCCATTCTCTTCATGAGTTAACCCAAATAAGTGGGCCCCATTCACTGTAGACGAATGACTTCATAACCACAGCCAACGCCGATTGTTGACCCTGATTATTGGTGCCGATTATCGAGGCCGACGCTAATTATCGACCCTGATTATCGGTGCCGGTTACCGATGCTGATTATCGGTGCCGATTGTCGAGGCCGACGCCGATTATCGACCCTGATTATCGGTGCCGATTACCGATGCTGAGTATCGGTGCTGATTGTCGAGGCCGACGCCGATTATCGACCCTGATTATAGACGCCGATTACCGATGCTGATTATCGGTGCTAATTGCCAAGGCCGACGCCGGTTATCGATATCGATTATGAGTATGTGACAATATGACATCTTAATACATGCCCATATGCATCATCTGCATGTTTGTGATGAGACGAGTGATTGATCATAGCGCATGCCATTGGGTAAATTGTTATGGGACTCCCTGGTAGAGGGAGATGCCCACATGAGCGCGTAGTACAAGCATGATTGCTGTATGACTGGATTGCGTGATTCATGCATCTCGCATTGTGTGACATGTATACTATACGCCCTAGCGACATCAAGGCCATAGCCGCCACAGGCATATCGTGGTTGGTAGGATTGGATACTGAAAATCTTGTTCTACATGAGGTGTTATAGATATCCCTAGGTGAAAGTCCCTAAACCCTTATGGTACCAAGAGGTTGCTCAAACGTCTAGACCGAGTGGATGCATGAGTGCCAAGTGCCTATTACCAGATGGTCGTGCTTTCCACTGTGTCATAGTCGGTTGGAAGGGGGTGTGGCCTTACCCGCCCGAGAGAACGGGGCAAAGCTAAGCTGAGTTTGACCAGCTCGAGGAATGGGTCCGCTATCGACGAGCCAAGCTCGATATTGGCAGGTGGATAGTGAGGTCTTTTCTACTCACCTTATTGCGGGCAATGGGGTGGCAATCTGGTTGGAGTGTACTAGACCCCGGTGATATTTCAGAGTTGAGCTGTATTGATATATAGACTTAGATGAAGATTCGCATGCTTGAGTTGCATTTCGCACCGTATGGCCTTGGTATGGCCGACATCATCCATGCCTCACATCGTATAGCCTTGGTACGGCTCATGACATTCATGGATTCATCAACATATTCCGCATTACTCTGATACTGCATAACTACTATCTTGCGCACACACTTTCACCGCCCTCTAAGCTTTCCATAAGCTTATGCACGACCGTTGCGTGCAGGTGACGTTGGACCGCAGCAGCGCTGAGGCAGGAGCGCTTTGCAGATCATCTTGGAGCTTTTTGTCCATTATCATTGTATTTCCCTTTATGCTCATTGTACTTATAAAGTTTTTTGATCATAGTGGAAATGTGATGGAGTTTTTGGTTGTTGTTTGTGGGTTATGCCTTTGGTTATGCTTCTTATAAATCAAACTGACGTTGAAAATCCTCCTCGTAGCATCCCAGGATCGGAACCTGACGAATGAGCGTTGGGAGCCGAGAATGGGGTACCATGGAGGCTGTCAGCGCCAGATTCGGCGATCGAGAATTTTGTGAGCCCGGTTTTCGAGTTTGGGGCATGACATGTCTCACAGGGAGTTTATCTCGTCATGCATTGCTGCTTTCTATTTTTTGGCATTTAGTCGTTAAGAGACTCTTGAAAAGTAGACGAATTTCCCTCATTCGTAACGAGGAAAAATGCAATATTCGAGTCGTCCTTGTATCTTGCTGGTAACCTACGATCCCTTAGTGAATTTCTTCTCATAGGTGGCTGCTTTACCTACTCCTATACCTTTGTTTGTGTCTCAGTATCAGCTTGTGTCTCATCTCTGTCTATATAAATATTCACAACTGACTTTTTTACTTCCTTGTTTTCATTCTTATGAAACAATGATCATTTGTCGAATTTGACATCACGACTAAGGATGATTTTCCATATGACCCGGTCATATAGCATATAACCCTTCACACCACCACCATAGACGACAAAGATGTACTTTTTAGCCATTTGGTCTAGCTTATATTTCTCAACTGACGGTATATAAGAGTAAGCATCGTAGCCTCAAGTAGTCAACTTGCTGACCACTCCATATCTTCTCTGAAATTTTACAGTTTATAGCTATGGAAGTGGACCAATTCAAAGTAGTAAGCCATGTTAATGACCCCAGTCCACATTTCCTTAATAAACCTAACATTACTCATTATGCATTAAGCCTTTTCCAAGAGAGTCCGATTCATCTGCTCAGCCACACCATTTTCCTCTAGTGTATGATGCATCGTGTTGTGCCTCACGATCCCTCCATCATCACAAAACCAATTGAAATCCCTATAAGTGAATTTCCCACCGTTATTTGTCCTCGACACTTTAACCTTTCGTCCTAATTGTTTTTCTACTATCGCCTTCTACTGTTTAAAGTTGGTGAAAACCTCAGATTTACTTTTCATAAAATAAATCCATACCTTTTTGAAATAGTCGTTAATAAATGTAACAAATCATGATGACCCTCCATCAGAAACTACGAGTGACGACCCCTATACATGAGAGTGCACGTAATCCAGAACTCCCCTTACAAACATGTTTTGCCAAACTTAAAAGACAACCCTGACTATTTACCATATATGCAAAACGCTCGTATATACTAAAATGTGCTTCGAGTACACCTAGAGATATCAGACTCTTCCTTAACTCATGAACGTGTCTCGCTTCGATTAAGATACACTCCATGCCATTAAACATATTGATGCGCACCGATCCAACATCAACCACATTACATGCATTGTTATTGCCCATACACACCTGACCACCATCACACTCACTCTAACCGGTGAACCGACTCCTATAAAGAGTCTTGTAATATGAAGCCCCCGTATCCAAAATTCATTCATCACTAAAATACTCGGAGTTTGATGCGGTCAGTATGGCACTACCACTCGCCTCATCAGTGGATTTTGCAATATTGGCCTCTTTGGAAGAATGCTCTGATTTCTCCTTCATCGACTTAGGATTCTGCCAATCCTTATTCATGTGGTTTGTCATACTGCAATTCCAACACTTCAGCTTGCCTTTGTCCTTGGTCTTGGATTTGGATATCGATCGTGGAGATCCACTATGCCGCTCAAAATTTCTCCCCTTTGTAACCAGTGCATCTGTAGAAGCACTCATGTCACCGCTTTTCTTTCTTATTGCCTTCGACTGAAGGACTGAGATAATGGACTCAACGCTAACGGCTATCTACTGGTGCACAAAAAGCCTTTAAATGACTTATACGATTCTAGAAGAAAATTCAACAGAATACATGCTTGATTTTTATCTTTCATCATATCATCCACATCCAACAATTTACAAATGAGCCTATTGAAGTTACTGATGTGGGACTCAATGTCAGCCCCCTCTGTCATCTTTAGATTGGACAACTCTACCTTCAGATACAAGCGATTCTCAAGAGACTTCTTCGCATAGATATTTTCTAGTTTCACTCATGTATCTGGTGCAATTTTCTCTCTCATAACATTATAAATGACCTCATCCGTTAGACACAACTGGATTAAGATATTATATTTTTTTATTTTATCTAACTTGTTCCATTCTTCTTCTTTTATGGTTTCGAATCGCTTTTCAAGGAGTGCATCTTCCAATCCTTACTAAAATAGGATGTCATTCATCTTAACTTTTCATAATTCATATTATTTTTACCGGAATACTTCTCTATATCAAACTTCATGTTAGATGCCATTGATACCTTGCATTCATATTCGATTTGCTTCCCAACATTAGCTTTGATATCACTTGTTGGGACTTGCAGAAGCACACAGAGCAGAATCAAGCAAAGTAATTGCAATTGCACAAACAACCTCAAACAAAAAATAATCTAAATTTTACATGAAAAAACCCCCGTGAGAAATAACCATAACACAAAGCAATGAGTAATACACCATGAAAGCAATATTACAAGAGATCAATGATCTTTTACTGATTCAAACAATCCCTTGAATCTCCTTAGAATTCCTAGTTATACCCTTAAAGCCTTAAGAACAACTTATAAAGCCCCAATCTTTACCTTAATCCTGATTACACCCGATATATATACTACCTCAATTGAAATAGAAAACAAATTGTACACTTTCACAATTTATGTGCACGTCTTCGATGAGATGATATGCATTGAATACTTGTTGATGACGTCAAAGCATCCTTTGATGCCGTCAAGTAACACCTCCAAAATTGTCCAACAATCAATTAGAAAGTTTTAAAATTTTTTCATTGGGATCAAACATTTGTCAATGACATCTATGTATGCTTGATGGCATCGAGTATTCAGATGGCATCAACCAACCCTATTTATATAAAGATTTAAGGCATTAGATAACAATGCCCCACGCAGATCTAATCCAGGGCAATCAGCTTCCTTTAACCTCAAGTTTACCACACCACAGGAAACGGTGATGATAACTACGCCACCGTTGAAACTCTCGGGCCACCACTGTGTTTATTTACCATCCAACCTGTTTATACGGTCAGACGGACCTAAATGAAGGGAAACACAAATATCAGCTTATCCAAAATTTATGTGGCTCCGTACAAGTTTTCAACTTAGAGATTTCTTCGCTGAATGAGAAATGCTGTTGTATTTCCCCTCTTAACCGTCTACTTATAGGGCACAAATCTAAAGGTAAAATCGTCCTACTAAGGAGATTATTGACAAATAATTAATCCACGCTGGTATGTAACAGACCAACGGTCTGGATTACCTTTCATTGGGCCCCACTCCTCAGAACTGTAAAGCCGAGCATACTTCACAAAGACTTGGGTCGAGGACGTAGATTCCACTTTTACCGTTACCGACCCCGAGAAAATGCAAAACGGCCACTGCGTCAGGAGTGGCTAGAAAAGTAACACGACCCTTATCTTCCTGCAGAAGAAAGCACCGTTAGAAATCTCTCGGATAGCTCATCACCTTTTAACAAAACGGTGGTGACTATTCCATCGTGCAAATGGCATAGTTTAAAAGAAATCCAGACCGTCTAAATCTCTTATGGACCTTATCCAAATCATTGCAGGGATAACATGATAGAGAACATTTATTTTTCCCTTGGAATCAGGGCCGGTCACAATATGATATTCATCAGATGGATGGTTAGGAATTCCTGATCATTGTGATTCTATAGATATGCTAAACGTGTTCCCCCATTTGGATGGTTCGGATAGTCTTACATAAGTGGCACGTGTGAAAAGTAAGAGTCATCACCACTTCCACGATGGTGTTAAACTATCACACACATCTATGACCCAGTGGATATATACAACGTGAAGGGGTCTGTAACCCTACACGCAGCCAAATGTGCAAACCTAGCAAGTGTGCATGACATCCGAACCGTCTGCCAGGTGGGACCCATCGTGTAGATCGGTGGCCAGAAATCAATCTGTTCAACCATGAAGTAGGCTACACACGTATAAAAAATGGACGGTCCATAAAGCCCTGCAACTACTTTCAAACCATCCGTTATTTGCTCTTGCACGTATGACCTATGCAATGGTTGTATGGAACAGGATTGGCTACTCCCCCAGACATCAGGCAATGGCTGATGGTCCATGCTCTGTGGGGCCCGACATGATGTAGGTGTTTCATCCATTCCGTCCATCTATTTTTACAGATCATTTTACGGTATGAGACCAAAAATGAGATATATCCCAATCTCAATTGGACCACATTACAGGAAACAGTGTTTAATGAGTGTCGACCATTAAAAATATTTTGGGGGCCATAAAAGTTTTGGATCAAGCTGATATTTTTTTTTCTCCCTTCATCTGGGCCTTTATGACCTAATCAACAGATTGGATGTCAAATAAACAGTACAGTGGGCCTTAGGAGTATTTTAATGGTAGATATCCAATCACTATTTTTTTCGTGTGGTGTGGTCTACCCGAGATACATATCCCCTCATTATTTAGGATTAAGCCTAAAATGATCTTTAAAGATGGATGAACGGAATGGATGAAATACATACATTATGGTGGGGCCCACAGAGCACCGACCACCAGCCCGGGGGAGTAGCCAATCCGTTTCCTGGTTATATAGCCTGAGGTGCACTTATATGTACTTGTACCACCGTAACTTGCCATAGTACCCCGCTGTTGTGGGGCCCACGTTATCTATGCATAAGATCCACCACGTTCATTAGATGCCTCTTCTATGTTAGGCCGTGGATCCAAAAACCAACCTTAAACAGAAACTCAGGTGGGGCACACCAGAAGGAAGAGTTGGGAAGGGATGTCCAACCAACTGTATATGCCATCTAATCCATTCACCAGATACAACCTGCTAGGATGAAGGACCACACCAAAAATCAGGAAATTCCAAAACCTATGTCGGGCATACCATGTGGATTTAGAGATCTTAGGTATGACGCGCTGTGGCCCACCTGAATTTTGGATCGGATCGAGCTCGTTTTAACGGTGAGCATGAGGGAAAGAACACAATGGACGGGGTGGATCAGATATACAGTTGACGTGGGTCCCACAACAGCTGGTACGACCAGAAGTTGTAGTGTGACAGGTACCATATGTTCGGGAAGCGGATTGTGTACTCAGTAACTCAGTACGGTGAGCGTACTGAGTAAACTCCTTGGGCCCAGTGTCATTTATACATTATATCCAGCGTACTGAGTAAACTCTGTGGGCCCCAGTGTCATTTATACATTATGTCCACTCCGTCCATCTCGTTTAACACATAATTTTAGGGTCTCATCCAAAAAATGGAGTATATGCAAAACCTCAAATGGACACACCACCGGAAACAGTGTGAATTGAACATCTACCGTTGAAAATTTCTTGGGGTCAACGGAAGTTTTAGATCAAGCTGATATTTGTGTTTTCCCTTCATCCATGTCTTTATTATCTTATGAACAGGTTGGATGACAAATAAACATCACTGAGGGCCTTAGAAAGTTTTCAAGGGTTGAAATCAATACTTCCACTTTTTCCAGTGGTTTGGTCGACTTGAGCGTTGTATATGTATCTATTTTGGGTTAAACCCATAAAATGATCTGGAAAAACGAATGGACGGGGTGGATAAACCACACGCATTCGCGGTGGGCCCAACTGAGTTTACTCAGTACGAAAAGAGCGTACTGAGTAACTCAGTACGCAATCCGATTCCATATGATCGCACCTCGTTATCGATGAAGGGTTCCCCTTTTCCCCCTGAATAAGCGGCTGGAATTTCTACACGTGTGCCACCCATTTGAAAGTTCCTTTAAGAGAGAGAGAGAGAGAGGCGATCGCAACTACTATAGCGAGTGGTTCGTTATGGTAGAAAGCATGGCGCGTGGTGTATTTGAAGACGGGAAGCATGTGGTGTCGGAGCTGAGAATCGAAGCAAAGACATCTTCAGATTATCCACCTCCTCCTAAGCCTCTCTTGATTGCGACGCCATCTGAAGAAGGAGAATATCCGGTGTTGGTATTCTTACACGGCTATCTCTTCTTCAACAACTTCTACTCGCAGCTTCTTCGACACGTTGCCTCTCATGGCTTCATCGTACTCGCACCTCAGGTCAGTTTCGTAATTTCCAACCCCTAATCTCTCCTCCTCGAATTTCTCTCTTTTATACTCTGGCAGAGTGTGATGGATGATGCGTGGGCACTTATGAATGATTTTTTTTTTTTTTTTTTTTTAAATTTTAATTACATGTGTCATACAAGAAAATCAAGTTAAACAATCCAATTTACTGTTCTCAGTTTAGACGTATCATGAACAAAAAATCAGGCTTATTTTATGGTCGGACTATTGAATTGGTGGACATTTATTGGACGGTTAAAATGAAAGAAATCCCATGTTCTGTTCCACGAATCAGAGGTTAAGATTTTAGACCATGAATTCGAGACAGCTGGTTTCCACAGTTTAGTCGGTTTAAATTGGGTTAATACGTCCCACGTTTACAATTTCTGAGTGCCCGCGTATCAAGCTTCATACGCGCCTGAGTATCATAGAACTCCCTTTCATACTCTCTCAGAGTGTGGTGGATGATACGCCGGCACTTATATATTCCGTACGTTGCATATAACTAATTTAAATTAAACGGTCCAGATTATGGGTCGTGGTCTAGATGTACCATGTAAAAAATAATTATGATTATTTGACTGCCTAAATATCGGACGGTTATAAATTTAAAATATACAGTGGTACTATTTCAAAAACATTTATCCATAAATCAGAGGTCAGGATTGCCCAACAAATCAGAGATTTTGGGACCATGACTCCTCTCTAGTGGCTACACAAACTGAACGGTTCATTTTACGTTAATGCATGCCACGTTTACAATTTCTGAGTGTGCGTCATACTCTGCCAGAGTATCACACCACTTCAAAAATAATTAAAAAAAAAAGTTGTGGTGAATGGTGAGAGTTTGCCACCATATTTTAAGTTATAGTCTCTATTGCAGTATATGTTGCATACTTGTTCAGGAATAGGAGCCGTCCAAGTCATGGGCCCCACTGTAGATGGATCATAGGAAGAAAAGAAATTCATATTGATTAAACAATGCATCCATCCGATCTTGATTAATGAATTTGGACCGTCCATTTGATGCCTGTGGATTTTGATGTTTAGAGTTGTTCGATGGTTCTGATCTTTTGGTCTATGCTTCACGCCCTGCGACTTTGATTGTTTTGGGGATTGGATTGTTGTGTATTATGCCACCTGTAGGTTGGATGAGCTTCACATCTTAGAAAATGATGGAAAACTATCACTTTGGCCTCTCGTTACCTTAGGTTTGCTTGAATACAGCCCGACCCATTGCATCGGTACTATAGCCGTTTATTTGATAGGGCTCCAAAGTCCCTCAAGGATGATAGAAAAAGAAAAAAGAAAAAAAAGAAAACTCTCATATTAAATATTTCAACACATTGATTATACAAGGCTTATGATGACCACTCATGTTCAAAGCAAAAGAGCCAAATTATAAAAGGTTAAAATAATCTAATTAAGAGCTTTTATTTATTGACTTTCCACCATACAAAGTGACACCCATTGCATTAATGCTTTAGATCATTGAAAGATGACACAGATTCAAAAAATAATTATCCAGTGTATCTAACTACAATAAAGAGTGTTTGGTTTTCTAATTATAAAGATAAATGGTTGGAAATGAGTAAATGATTACTTACTATGGTAATTGTGTAGTGGCATTACTTACATTTGTTTGCAATGATGAGTTTATTATGATTGTTTGTTTCACCCACAAATCACCGTAAAAAGGTTAGTTTTATAACATAAAAATGAAATGATTATAATTAATTTTACTCTTTCTTTTATAAGTGCATTTGACTTTTTATTTCCTAGCTGTAATTCTTGTTTAAACAAACACCTAAAACTGATAATAATGGCTCATTTACTTTGCATTGCCATTGCAATTGAAAAATCAAACACGCCCTTTAGTTTGAATGTATTCACACGCTGATCCATAGCTCAATTGGTAGACCGAGTGAAAGATATCTCGTTTCAACACTGAGGTCTTGGTATCGATCCCTAGTGGGGGTGGCTAACAGTGAAGTGTGAACTGACAGTGGGTGTACTAACAAACTAAAAAAAAAAAAAAAAGTTAAGAATATATTCAAGCAAACCTCATTGGATAATTCTTGAAAAAAAATAACTCTTGTGATTATCTAAAAAGCAGCATGATTTTATGTATTTGATCCATCTTATCCATCCTTTTTTCGCCTTCATTTTCACCGTGAAACCAAAAGTTAGGCTAATTTGAAACTTAGGTGGGCCACAACACAGGAAGCAATGTGAAATCATGCCTACGACCTATAAATTCGCATGGTGTGGCCCTCATTTGGCCCATTTTGGTGTCCCTTCATCCTAGTGTGGCCCACTAATGAATGGATTAGAGGCATATGCACAACACGGTGGGCCCCACAAACAGTTGGGAAACCCCTACAAAATGTTCCTTCTGGTGTGGCCAAGCTAAGTTTCTGTTTGGGCTGGTTATTGACTCCATAGTTTCTGTTTGGGCCGGTTTTTGACTCCATTACATTGAAGGGCAAATCTAATGGACGGGGTGGATCAGATGCACAGCTAAGGTGGATCCCACAGCAGCTCAGTACCACCCCACCTTGTGCTGGTATAGAAGACCATTTGAACACACCTCTGTTTCCAAATCATTATCTTCTTTTTCTTCATAAGGCCACGACTACTTTTTTTTTTTTTTTATGGAAACCTCCAAAGCTAGATCAGTAAAAGAATTGAGATTCAACACCATACTACAGTTCTTCAACTATTCAAAATCTACTCATATGTTGTGAACCTTTATTATTCAATGGGTTAACTTTTAATTAATTTTCCTTTTAATATTGAAATAGTGGTATATGTTGGTTCTCGAATTGATGATCTTATTCCTGACACCTATGTTTTCAGCATGAATTCACATGCAAGGAATTTCATTAAAGCCCACGTCTGCCTCCCGTGTATTAAAAATAATCCTTTGTAGCACAATATTAGTCATCTTTCTAGTGGAAAAATCAAAGGACTTGTTAAACCACAAGAGACTATATTGTAGAACGGTAACTTATTTATTTCAATGATAATAATAGGAATATGTAAAAGAGGTAAGAGTAAATATAGTAAATATACATGAGTCCATCTAACCAGCTATCTATAGTAAATATTCTTTCCTCTAACAGGGCCAAGCTTCTATATGCTTGACAAACATGGGGAATTTTCCTTAATGCAAGTATATAGGCATGGAGTTAGATCTAAATTGTTCATCAGGTGGGCCCTTGGCTTAAAAATCACAAACTATTAAACTTCTTGATCTTCCAATCAAAACACATTTACCTTCTCATTTGTAAAAAACATTTTGCCATTTGATGTGCATTTGGGGCTAACTCCATTTGTGCCATTGGTCCATTCCTTTTCTAATTAGATGACCAATATTCCTCTCCTTTCCTTGGTCCATGTAACCATTCAAACATCTTGAGGGTGAGGATTCAAGGAGCTGTTGCCAGTATTGTTAGAAACTAAAAGAACATTAGACCAAGTCAAAATTTTCGCGTGGCTATGTCGAGTCACTGGGTTGACTTGTCCAAGTCTTGACTCATTGGTCGCCCGAGCTGAGTCTGAGTTCTTGGTTTTTTAACAATCATATTAGTATTTTCTTTCAAAAAAATAAAAATAAAAATCGAAGGTATTGGTTGATAACAATCATAATGGCCAAAACATTGTTTGATATCTTGATTCACACTGATAATGGCCAAAACATTGTTTGATATCTTGATTCACACTGATAATGGCCAAAACATTGCTCACACACACACACACGCACACACGCATACACACGCACATGCACACACGCACACCCACGCACACCCACGCACACACACACACCCACACCCACACACACACCCACACACACACACACACACACACACACTAGAGGTCCGTATGTTGGAGATGAAACATTAAAGAAAATGGAAGGAGGAAATAAATAAAAAGGTTTTCATGATCTCTACTTCTCTTCATGTTCTTCGTCTCTGCTTAGCTTTACTTAGAAGTGAGTTGGTGCAGGCTGATGGCTCGACGAGAAAAGAAGAGGGCACAAAAAGACATGGTGGAGGTTGTAAGAAAGGACGTAATAACCTATAGTCTATCTGAACTTACCCCTTAATAGAGCGGAAGGTGGAAAAAGATTCATGTAGCTAACCCCAATTAGTTGGGATAAAGTTTAGATGATATGACCGGATAGAGATACGGTTGCACATTTTTCTTAGAAAAGAAGAAAACCATGCAAGTAAAATACCCAACATGAACAAGGATTTTTATTTCTTATAAAGTTAAACATAGGATTTTTCCCTTCAATATTTGATCACTTAATATTTTCCTTTTAACCTCCCACTTGATAGATTGAGTGGTTAGAGTTGCTCAGTTAACATGATTTTAGAGATATGTTTCATCTACTATGGGACCCACAATTTGGATGGCTTGGATGGTTGCACATCAGTGTCAAATGTGAGGATGATGAATCACCAGTGCCATTTCCAAAATGCTGCTAAACTAACCTAGGAGTCTGAATTTTAAACACTATCTTGAGCCCATACACCATCTTGAATCATGGGGTCGATTGAAGGTGTGGGATAGATAGACAATACACATGCAGTCTTGTTATTATTATTATTATTATTAGTGTACATCCATCACATCCATTTTATTGTATTTACACAGCTGTACCAAGTGGCGGGACCAGACAGTAGCAACGAGATCAAGTCCGTCGCTGCTACGACAGACTGGCTATCAGACGGACTACCCTGTGTGCTCCCCACTCAAGTGCGACCGAACCTACACAAGCTAGCACTGGCGGGCCATAGCCGTGGTGGCAAGGTTGCATTTGCATTGGCATTAGGTCATGCAAACACTTCACTTAAATTCTCAGCCTTGATAGGCATAGACCCAGTTGATGGAATGGACAAAGGGAAGCAAACCCCTCCGCCGGTCCTCACCTACATGCCCCACTCCTTTGATCTAAACATGGCGGTTTTGGTGGTCGGTTCGGGTCTTGGGGAGCTGAAAAAGAACCCTCTATTCCCTCCATGTGCACCCAAAGGAGTGAACCATGAGGATTTTTTCAATGAGTGTTGTGCCCCAGCATGGTACTTTGTAGCTAAGGACTATGGTCATGTGGATATGTTGGATGATGAGACTAAGGGTCTAAGGGGGAGAACTTCCTATTGCTTATGTAAGAATGGGAAAGAAAGGAAACCCATGAGGAGATTTGTGGGAGGGGTTGTGGTTGCATTCATGAAAGCTTATTTGGAAGGTGATTTTGGAGATCTAACAACTCTCAAAGAAGAGCCTGAGGTTGCACCTGTTGTGCTTAGGAACATTGATTTTCTAGTGTGAAAATAAGAGAGGTCTCTACAAACGTTTTTTATGTTTTAGATGGGAAGATCTTTAGTAAATTGCTAGATATGTTTGAAATTAAGTTTTGATGGTCTTGACAGGGAAAGTCTCATCTACAACTTGTTGGGGGTGTGGAGCCCACCGTGGTGTATGTATGGGATCTAACCAGTCTAACATGGGTGTCCCATAATGGACATAAGATGCCCCAGAAATTGTAACAATCCAACCACCAAGTGTTCTACCACATGAGTTTGAAGGTTTTTGGGTGGTTATCCATTGCTTTTTATCATGTGGCCCACATGATTGGGCGGCATGGTTTTTGGGCCATCGTATTTCATGATGGGGCAACCCCGTTGGATGCAAGAGCGTGAGAGGAACATTGATTTGCTAGCATGAAAATGAGAGAGTTTTGTGATGGGAAGAACTTGGTATTTTCATGAAAATATTTTAGTAAGTTCCTGCATATATTTCATATAAGACACTAAGTTATGATGGTATTAGTAGGAGGAGGTCACCTATGACTAGTTGTAATGAGATTCCCTTCTTCTTCGTGATTACCCAATGCACGTGGTTTGTGGGTGATTGTGTGCATCATAGTATCGCCTTAAAATGACACAGGGCCATCTGGTGTCATAAAAAAAAAAACAATTAGTTGTAAATGCAACCGGTAGAGGTGTGAGGTCCACCGTGGTGTATGTATAGCATCCAACTGGTCTAACATGGTTGCTGTGTGATGAAAATGAGATATCCCAAAAATCATCCTGACCCAACCATCATGCGGGCCATATGATTAAAAAAGAAAAAAGAGGAGGAAAACCACTTAAAAAGAACTTGAAATTACAAGGGATCTAGTTCAAGGTTGAGTAGCATAAACACTGACCAGCTAATAGATTGAAGTCGGTCCAAAGCCGAGCTCGAATGGCACCCAATGTCCGGCCAAAATCTTGCCTGATCCATAGCTCAGGTGGGCCACACCAAGGTGAGCTATGAGGGACTTTGAGGAGGAGCTGGGGTGACCACCACAGAAACTTTAGGATGGAATGTGGGTTCCACACTGTCATCTAACCCAATGAAATGTAGGTTTCACTCACTGTGTTGTATATGTCATCCAATTCATTCATCAATTGGGCCCCACCAAGTAATCAAGGCGTCCCAAAATTTAGGTGGGCTGCTAAAAGTGAATATATAAACTGAGGCACGATTGCAGAAAATTTAAGTAGGTGGCAAAAGGCGAAAATACAAGTTCTAGATCATCAACATAGGTATCATTAGATTTTCACATCACACACATATAACACGACCTACTTGGGATTGTGATTATTAAAACATTGCTAGAATAATCATAAGAATGGTTAAAAATAAATTCTGTAATTCCAACAAAAATTTCATGCACACGCATGGATGGGTGTGGACATGCATAAGTGAGTGTGAGAAACCCATTACAGGATTCGAGGAAGGTATCCATGTATCAGGCATCCATGTATTCTATCTCTGTTGCTAAATCAGATGGAATACTTTATGAAATGGACGGAGTTTTAGAAACTATAGCCGAAGCTGCTATTAAAATACCTGCGTGCAAAATGCTAGTACGGACGCAGTTCGTGTGTTGTTATTTGTGCATTTAAAGGCAAAAATATGAAGAAAATGATTATTTGTTACATTAAAATCATGACATCATGATGAGCTCTTGAATGGTCTACTCATAGCAGAACAGAAGCAGGCTCTTTATCTTCACGGTTTTTATATAAATTGTAAGTACTCAAAGCAGAACAGAAGCAGGCTCTTGAATTAGACGGTGTAATTTGTTGAGACGCAATTGCTATAGGATTTATGCCATGGTCTTTCCGTACCTTACACCTTTAGAAAAGCATTGGAATGAGAACGAAGCTTCTGTTGTATGTAGGATTGGGACCCGGCTTTATTTATATAAAATAGAGTGTTTAGGAGTTTGGAATCCATCAAAACTCCTCTCCCTATGGCTCCATATGAATTTGTTAATCCCAACTCAACTAAAATATTGTGTATCACAATTGTAGTGCACCACCTCTTACACAATTTTAGATGTATCACAATCGAGTGGGGTCCACTTATACTCCCAATCACACTATTCAACACTTATGACAATCTAGACCGTTGATCAATAAGGGCCACCTTATAGAATTCTTATATTTTTTCACTTGAGTTACATTGATCAAATTCAACACCAATGATTAATCTTTGAAAATATTTTGAATAAACATCCAGATGGTTAACCAATATAATTGTTGGATAATACGAGCAATGCTATTACAATCTGGTCCATCAAGACCACTAGTGTCGGATCGCGATAGCCATTACAACATTTAATTCAAGCCAAGTAAGATTAAGTACGGTCACAAAAACTACCAATTTTAATGACATAGATCAGAAACTAGGAAGTGTGATAAAAAGATTACACATGTAGTGTAATGATGTGCCTATTCTTAAGAGATCCTGAAGCTTTCAAATGTCTCTAACGAGACACAACTTTAATTTTTATTACTCATAACAAATCATGCACATTTAAAGAGAAACAGAAATTTATTTTATATCAGAATCATCCAAACTTTATAAATGAGATCTCTACAATATCTATGAAAATAAAACGCGCTCAACTCCCACTAACTGAATACATCTGTGGGATTAATCCACCCCATGGATGTTACGTGCTCTTGAAATGGGGTGATGGTCGGAAGCCCTTCAGTAAGCGGATCCACAATTATCTGCTTAGTGCCGATGAATTCCACATACACTAAATGATTCTAAACTCTTTTGGTTTTTTTTTTTTCACAATAAAATACTTGATGTCGATATATCTCGACCTTGATGAATGCTTCTTGTTACTAGAAAAGTAAATTATAGTTGAATTATCAGAAAAAAAAATCTTAATGGTTTCAGGATATGGTCCAATACCTGCAAATCTGAGAAGAAATGTTGTAACCAAAATACTTAATTAGATGTCTCATGATAATGAATGAACTTAGCTTATATGATGGATAAGGCTGTGGTCAACTATTTCACACTTTCCCAAAACACACCTATTATATAAGGGCGTGGATTGGCTATTGACAGGTTGAGTAGCAAGACTGCTACTAAAGTGACGTCACCAAGTTCCGTGGGGCCCACCATAATGTATGTTTTGTATCAACGTGTAATGCCCTGAAATTCAAGGGTCGAGCATAACTCAGCTCCCGAGTTCCAAAACATCACTTATGCAACATAATTAATGATGGATGTATGTTGACAGTATTAGTACATAAAACATGGAATAGATTAAGCCAAAACACAGATATGATTTAGGGAGAAGTGAATAAAGCAAGCGGAAGACTTATAGAAAAATATGTGTACAAGTGTAAATCCCTGAAGTACATATACAAACCAGGTCGCATGAAAGTGTTACTTAACAAAATTACAAGTATCAAGTTACATCATTTCAATTCTCAAAAATAATCCCAGAGATCCCTCGCATTAGACCAAGGCCCGCTAAAACCCGTCTGAAAACTGCATATAAGAGAACGCAGCCTCATCATCATCCAGCTCCCGCTCTGCCTCAGAAGTCGCATCCACATCTGCAACATCAGAGCCTAAGACAGAGTCTGGTGGGTGTTGAACACTGCCCCAGAACGTGGGAGTGAGTGATCAACTCAGTGGAACAATAAGGTACTGGTTAACATGTTATCAGTTCAATCAAACAGTAATGATAAAGCAGGACAATTAAATAAATCCTAAGTACTCTTATTAATGCAAGGATGTATGCAACATGATACGTGCCCTCACGCGTACACCCTCAGCGTCTTCATCTTACGTTACGCATGACATCGCCTCAAAGTGCGCCACATCTACAAAGCACATGCAAATGCGGTGCATGAATATGATTACCAAGTTGTTATTAGTCCGTTTTCACACAGTAGGATTGGGAAGCTAAGATACCTTCCTCATATCACCATCCAAACAGTAATCCATACTAGGGTCGTCAATCCTAGACATCTCATACTATCATATATTTGAGGTCGTAGCAAAGGGCTCGTCACCAATCAATGCACGCCTTTCATGCCTTTACTACCACAATTTGGCTCGTCACCTCCTTGCGGTATCCAGGTATGCTCGAGGTCACTACAAATGGCTCGTCACCAATCAATGTAGGCCGACAGCACGAATATAGTGTCCCATACCACCATAATCGGCTCACGAGTTTAGTTGCTCACTGGTCACTACGGGGAGGCTCGTCACCCCAGCGTAGGCCGACAGCTCGACCACGGTGTCCCATACCACCATGTCCGGCTCATGAGTCTTAGCGGATCAAGTACCATAGTTAATAGGATTTCACTGGTAAGTTCGGTATCCTAGATTCAAGCAATAGCGTCCATACATGGTGAACATACATCGGATAATTGGGTTACTTGACGAACTCGACTAGCATGAGCGCATGTTGAGTTGAGCGACATAAAGTGCGCAAACACTCCGCGTGGCCAAACCACTGCCGACAACTCTAATACGGCTCGGGTTCGTCTCATACATCCTACGTGGCGAAAGCAATCTCAACCACGAACATAGTGTCAATTACCGATTTCCTGGACTAAGGCATAGTCCCAAACACCTTACACTACTACAGATACTCATATGGATTGTAAAACAGTAATGGAACAACAACTTAAATCATGGTACATACGCATTTGAAGAATATCAACTTAACATAAATGTAAGCATAGGAATGCTTGAATTTAAATAACATGGAATGTAACTTGCATAAGGAAAATCATGTGCATCAATAGGAGTGTTGAGAATCACTTCTCAACGCCCGCAATTAGTGTAACAAATTACACTTTAGATCATTCATGCATTTCTACAAACACTTAGCATACATGGAACAACACACATGACGTATGTTGAAATACATGCATTTAGACAATTCCCTTTACCAAGGAGTTGTCATACATGCATCTAGCATACATACATGACAAATAATCATGGCAACCACAGGTGCATATTTTATACGTATACGGTACTTTATAAATACATATAGAATACACAAATCTCAATATAACGCATGCATATCAGGAAAGCAATGTAAACACAACATTTGGCATGTGAAATCTCATCCATAATAAGAATAAATCACTAACTGGCATTGAAAGCCTTGAAAACCATAACCTATATACACTTAAAGTCCGCACCTTACACGAAGAAAGAACCACCGAACCGATTTAGACGAGTTGTCTTCGTCAACGGCGAAAGAATACCCTAAAACAAGGATAGAAATGAGATACAACAACACCAAGTCTAATCTAAGCTCTAACACAGGTTAGGGTTAGATTAACTTACCCCAAAAAGAACTCAAAACCGTCAGAATAACGATTCAAAGTGAAGGTTCAAAGGTGAAGAAGAACAAGGAAGAATCCAAGATGATTCACCAACTTATCTCTCTCACTTTTTCTCTCTTTTCCACTCTCTTTCCAAGTTAGGGTTAGAGAAAATTCGTATGGAAAAGAGGGCTAGGGTTTAAGGACTATATATAGGCCTCAAAATGATGGAAATAACCTCAGGGACAAGGTATACCTAGGTTATAACCAAAACCCGCCTCATACGATCCAACGAAGCACTTCTGGTGGGCCTATAACCACGAAAGGTCGGACTTAAGCTCATTGACTATGGATCTAGGTCAGGCTGAGTTTTCATACCGACTGGCTCTTCAGATCAGCCGTGGCGGACCACACTCAATTCAACGGTCACGGAATCTCGATCAGGTCCACAAGCACTAGGATATGCCTGGGCCACCTATCCTGATCAGAGGGTGAAATTGAGTCAGAATCCAACGGTCAGATAGCTTAAAATCGTCGCGCAAGCGACACGACTCAGATTTCATAAAAACTTATTAAATTCCAACCGTTCTCACACTCTTTACTCCGAACTCAATCAAATCGACCCAGAACATCAGATGGACTTGATTTTTGAGGTGATGGTCAAGCCCAACCCGGTGACCGCAACAGCCTAAGATCATCACCATCGGACTTTCGACGCGCGGTCCAGGTCCGATCCAGATCTTCCAAAAATTTCCCAGAATAACTGGATTTAGTGATGGATCCCAGATTTCAGAGTAACGTAGCACTAACTAATTTACAAGTTTCAAGCCATGCAGATACAATTTAAAGTGATTGATGCGAATTTCACAAGCAATCGAGTATAGATCTAATTACCCCAAAAACAACTACTTAAGGAAATATTAGCACAAAAATTCCAAGGTCATTACAATCTACCCCCCTTAAAGAAAATTTCGTCCTCGAAATTCATACCTTCATATAAGCCTCAAGGATCAGAGGGTAGGTCTTTCTGACCTCAGCTTCAGATTCCCAAGTAGCCTCTTCCACACCATGATGCGTCCATAGCACCTTCACAAGAGGGATAACCTTGCTACGCAATACATGCTCCTTCCTATCCAGAATACGTGTCAGTCGCAGTACATAAGTGGCATCCTCACTCAACTGCACTTGCTCCCAACTGATAATATGCGAAGGATCAGGAACGTACTTCTTCAGCATAGAAACATGAAATACGTTATGCACGCCCGCAAGAGGTATGGGCAAAGTAAGGCGGTACGCTACCGCTCCCACTTGATCCAGAACTTGAAATGGACCAATAAATCTCGGCGTCAGCTTCCCCTTCTTACCGAATCGCAGAACTCCCTTCATAGGAGAGACCTTCAGAAAAACATGGTCTCCCACCTCAAACTCAAGCGGTCGACGCCTCGTATCAGCATAACTCTATGCGCTGTCGGAAGTCGACGTCGAATGATGTCGACCTTCTCAAGTCACCTGCACCAACTCGGGCCAAGCAAACTACGCTCACCAATTTCTGCCCAGCAATGTGGTGCTCTGCACGGGCGACCATACAACGCCTCATAGGGAGCCATGCCGATACTCGCCTGGAAACTATTATTATACGCGAACTCTACATACTGAAGACAATCATCCCAACTGTCCTTGAAATCCAAAACACAAGCTCGCAACATATCCTCCAGGACTTGATTCACGCGCTCCGTCTGCCCATCTGTTTGCGGATGAAACGCGGTGCTGAACTTCAGTTTCACACCCATTGCTTCCTGGATACGAGTCCAGAAGATAGATGTAAAACGCGTGTCTCTATCAGACACGATCTCCAGGGGAACTCCATGTCGACGCACTATCTCCTTGATATACAACCTAGCCAACTTGTCTGCAGAGTAAGTGACTCTGATCGGTAAGAAATGCGCCGACTTCGTTAATGGATCGATGATCACCCAAATAGAGTCAAATCCCTTCCTCGTCCTCGGCAACCCAGAAATAAAATCCATAGAGATGAAATCCCACGTCCATTCAGCTATGGGCATGGGCTGCAACAACCCAGGAGGTCGGCGATGCTCTGCCTTGACCTGCTGGCACGTGAGATAACGAGAAACAAATTCAGCAATCTAGACCTTCATATTGTCCCACCAATAAGACCTCTTCATATCCTGATACATCTTCGTGCTACCTGGATGCATCGCAAGTTTAGAACTATGGGCTAACTCGAGAACCTCACGTCTCAAGTCAGGGATGTCAGGAACACATAACCGGCCACGAAAACGTAGGCCCCCATCAGAACTAACACTCCAGTCGGAGCTCTCATCTGTACCAACCCGCTGCCTCATCTTCACCAAAAGCTCATCATCTGCCTGAGCTGCAACGATCCTCTCGTCGATAAGGGGCTGTACACGAATGTGTGCGATAACCTCATACGGCTCAACCACCGTAAGCTTTTGCTCAAAATCGCGCACGAACTCCAACATATCCCACTCTGCTATCATCAGCGGAGCCGCAAACTCAATAGCCTTCTTGCGACTCAACGCATCTGCCACAAGGTTCGCCTTGCCCGGATGGTAAGAAACATCGAACTTGAAGTCCTTCAATGTTTCCATCCATCTGCGCTGCCTCATATTCAAATCACGCTGCGTGAAGATATACTTAAGGCTCTTGTGGTCGCAAAAGAGCTCGAACTCCTCACCATAGAGGTAATGTCTCCAAAGTTTTAATGCGAAGATGACAGCTGCTAACTCCAGGTCGTGCGTAGGGTAATTCTCTTCATGTTTCCTCAACTGACGCGAAGCATAAGCAATCACCATGTCCTTCTACATAAGGACACAACCCAGACCAATGCGAGAGGCATCAGTATATATAATATACTTAACCCCTTGCTCTGGTAATACTAGCACATGGGCGGACGTCAACTTATCCTTCAGCTCCTGAAAAGCTAACTCCGCCTGCTCATTCCAAGCAAACTTCAAATCTTTCCGTGTCAGCTGCGACAATGGTCTGGCAATCTTCGAGAAGTCCTGAATAAAGCGTTGATAATAGCCCACAAGACCCAGAAAACTCCTTACCTCAGTAACTGAACCAGGCTGCTTCCAGTCCTGCACTGCAGCTACCTTGGCAAGGTCGACGACTATTCCTTCCTTGGACACCACATGTCCCAGGAACTTGACTTCCTCTTTCCAGAAATCATACTTCTTGAACTGTGCGAAAAGCTGATGCTTCCTAAGAGTATCCAAAATCGCTCTTAAGTGCTCCTCGTGCTCTGCCCGGCTCGCCGAATAAACTAAGATGTCATCGATAAAGACAATGACGAATCGGAACAGGAATGGCCGAAACACCCTGTTCATCAGATCCATGAACACGGCCGGTGCGTTCGTCAGACCGAACGACATCACAAGGAACTTATAATGACTGAAACTAGTCCTGAAAGCGGTCTTCTGCACGTCCCCATCCTTGACGCGCAACTGATGATACTCTGACTGCAGATCAACCTTCGAAAAGTACCGTGCCCCCTTCAACTGATCAAATAGATCATCAATCCTGGGCAAAGGGTACTTATTCTTCACAGTTACCAGATTCAGCCTGCGATAATCAATACACAATCGCAAGGAACCATCCTTCTTCTTCACAAACAAAACAGGTGCTCCCCAAGGAGACACACTAGGCCGAATAAAATCCAATTCCAGCAAACCATCTATCTGCTTCCTCAACTCCTTCATTTCACTCGGAGGCATACGATAGGTGGGTAAAGAAATGGGCGCCGCACCAGGCATAAGATCGATAGCAAAATCAATCTCACGCTAAGGAGGTAATCCAGGAATCGACTCAAACACATCTTCAAACTCCTGAACTACCGGCGTACTAACCAACGCCGAGTCGGCTGAACTCTCCAACAGAGAAGAATAAAAATCAATACGAAGAGGGTAACTGACTTGTACTGGGAAAGTAACAGTCTCGCCCTTAGGTCCATGGATCGTCACTGATCTAGCTTCACAATCAATCTCAGCTCGCATCCTCGTGAGCCAATCCATACCCATAATAACATCATAGTGATAAAGTGGTGCGATTAGCAAATCAACACGGATCGATCCACTTCCCAGATCGACCAAACAATCCATACAACGCTTGTCCAAAGCAGAGAAAATCCCAGTAGCGGTAGTAAGCGTCACTCCTTGCATAGGAACAGATCTCAAACCCAAACGCCTAACTGCCGCATAAGATATAAGAGAAGTAGTGGATCTAGTATCCACTAACACAGAAATGGGAATACCTTCAATGTGCGCTGTCACCTCAAAGGACCTTGGCACTAAGTCAGACATAGGCGCTTCAGCTGAAAGTGCATGAACACGAGCCTGCTGCTGACGATTCGGCGGAGGAACCATGGGCCGCTGAGGTGGCCTGAAGCTAGGAACTGCAGGTCTGAAGGATGGATGAGCTGGCGCTGATCGAAGAGGTGGAGGGAAAATAACCTGAGGCATCGGACGGCTAACCCTCTGCGGTGGAGTAAAACCACCGGCTGGCATACGGGAGAAGCAAAAACGGTCCAAGTGCCCCACCTTCCCATAATAGGAACATCGAAGATCAGCTCTCATCTGCTGAGCAGGCGGCGCTGAACGCCTAGGAGGAGAATCTGCTAGCAGTTTCTTGCCAAGGAAAGGTGCACTCTGAAAGTCCGGTCGCGGCCTAGGAACCATCGGTGCTCGCATGCGGGACGCTCTATCTCCATCCTGCTCTGCTCGCAAGGACATGCTCACCAGCTCCGCATAAGAAGAAATGCTAGCACAGCAAATCTTCGATCGGATTTCAGGTCTCAGTCCCTCAGAGAAACGTCGCATCCTCATCGGCTGATCACCCAGGATCAAAGGAACATACCGCCCCAACTCAGTAAACCGGTTCTCATACTCCGTAACCGACAACCCTCCCTGGCGGAGGCGAAGGAACTCACTCTCCTTCTCATGTTGGTACGTGACCGGGAAATACTTCTCGTGGAAGCGCGCCTCAAACGCCTGCCACGACCACACAAGGATCGGGTGCGACGATCCCTCTCGCGCACACTGTCCACATTCTTCTCGCTGGCATGCACTTCACCAAGTGGCACCTTCAGGAGGCGGGATATCAAAGCAACATCGACGATACCCACACGACCGCTACCACAAGGAATCTTGAACTGCAGAGGCTCCAGCGAAAGCTCAAGAATGTTTGCATAGAAAGCTCGAACAGTGCTAGCATTCGCGCGATACTCGCCTTCGAACAAGGGACCCCAACCAGCCCCTTCTAGGCGCTCCAACAAGAAAAACTCACCAAAGAGCCGCGGATCAACATGAGCCTCAAAAAGGACTCTACGGCCTTCATAGACTCCATGCGACAACTCCGCCAACAAAGTCCTACTAACGGGAGCTCGAGGATCGAGGTCCCGCTTCATCTGGAATTTACGCGTGGCGGACGTGCTCGCGGCGGCTCCTCTCGGCCTCCGTGCACAGGTTGGGCGGCTCGGCCCGGCTTCATCCACAGGCGCTCTCTTCTTCCCCATCAAGGAAAGAAGGGAAGAAATGGAAAAGATGGCCGTCACAATCTCAAAGAGGGCCATGAGAAATGAGAGAAAGAGAGCAATAGGAAGATGGTGAAGCTTCCATACAACTATTAGCCAAAAAGAGGATGGAATAGCTCAAATGAGAAGGAAAGAAAAAGAAATCAGCAACGGGAAGGAAGACTTGGAGATGGGGTGATGGGTTTGCACGAAAAATGGAAGAAGAAGAAGATTTGGGAGAGATTTGAGAGGATTTGGAGAGGGTTTTGAAGAAAGGGAGAGCTTGGAAGAGGGCTTTGTGAAGGAAACAGGAAAAAGAAAGAGGTTTAAAGGTGAAACCGTGGAGGGGTGGGCCACACTAGGCCTAGAAATGATCGGCCCGCGTCGTCCCGGCCCGCCTGGCCCGCTGACCGGCGATCCCTCGCCGAACCGGCGATGGCATCGCCGGTCTCTGGACATTCTGGCGATGCCTCGCCGTTTTGGCGAGGCCCTCCTGGTCCCCCATGCTCAGAAAAGTGTGGGTCCCCCCCGAGCCCCACTGGAAATGCCCCGATCGGCCCCTTGCGTAGTTTGACGCTTATCGGGTCATTCTGGCAGAAATCTGATTAAAATAGAGATTTCTTGAGGGGTTAAGGGTTAAAACAAGATGATAAACCATCTACATTCATTAATAGATGGTCTGGGAAAGGTTTCGGGTCGCTGTGTGTGATTAGGTAAGAGTACAGACTCGATCTCGGCGAAGGCTTTCAAGAAACTTTCGCCGATAGAAGCGACGGAGCACAAACACAAAATCTACGATAGACCCGCACTCAAATACACTAAAGTGACGACAACGTGCGGTGTGTGACCATAACCCAGGTCCGGTTTAATCCAGATCATTCTCTGATACCAACTTGTAACGCCCTGAAATTCGGGGGTCGAGCATAACTCAGCTCCCGAGTTCCAAAACATCACTTATGCAACATAATTAATGATGGATGTATGTTGACTGTATTAGTACATAAAACATGGCATAGATTAAGCCAAAACACAGATATGATTCAGGGAGAAGTGAATAAAGCAAGCGGAAGACTTATAAAAAAATATGTGTACAAGTGTAAATCCCTGAAGTACATATACAAACCAGGTCGCATGAAAGTGTTACTTAACAAAATTACAAGTATCAAGTTACATCATTTCAATTCCCAAAAATAATCCCAGAGATCCCGCGCATCAGACCAAGGCCCGGTAGAACCCGTCTGAAAACTGCATATAAGAGAACGCAGCCTCATCATCATCCAGCTCCCGCTCTGCCTCAGAAGTCGCATCCACATCTGCAACATCAGAGCCTAAGACAGAGTCTGGTGGGTGTTGAACACTGCCCCAGAACGTGGGAGTGAGTGAACAACTCAGTGGAACAATAAGGCACTGGTTAACATGTTATCAGTTCAATCAAACAGTAATGATAAAGCAGGACAATTAAATAAATCCTAAGTACTCTTATTAATGCAAGGATGTATGCAACATGATGCGTGCCCTCACGCGTACACCCTCAGCGTCTTCATCTTACGTTACGCATGACATCGCCTCAAAGTGCGCCACATATACAAAGCACATGCAAATGCGGTACATGAATATGATTACCAAGTTATTATTAGTCCGTTTTCACACAGCAGGACTGGGAAGCTAAGATACCTTCCTCATATCACCATCCAAACAGTAATCCATACTAGGGTCGTCAATCCTAGACATCTCATACGATCATATATTTGAGGTCGTAGCAAAGGGCTCGTCACCAATCAATGCACGCCTTTCATGCCTTTACTACCACAATTTGGCTCGTCACCTCCTTGCGGTATCCAGGTATGCTCGAGGTCACTACAAATGGCTCGTCACCAATCAATGTAGGCCGACAGCACGAATATAGTGTCCCATACCACCATAATCGGCTCACGAGTTTAGTTGCTCACTGGTCACTACGGGGAGGCTCGTCACCCCAGCGTAGGCTGACATCTCGATCACGGTGTCCCATACCACCATGTCCGGCTCATGAGTCTTAGCGGATCGAGTACCTTAGTTAATAGGATTTCACTGGTAAGTTCGGTATCCTAGATTCAAGCAATAGCGTCCATACATGGTGAACATACATCGGATAATCAGGTTACTTGACGAACTCGACTAGCACGAGCGCACATTGAGTTGAGCGACATAGAGTGCGCAAACACTCTGCGTGGCCAAACCACTGCCGACAACTCTAATACGGCTCGGGTTCGTCTCATACGTCCTACGTGGCGAAAGCAATCTCAACCACGAACATAGTGTCAATTACCGATTTCCTGGACTAAGGCATAGTCCCAAACACCTTACACTACTACAGATACTCATATGGATTGTAAAACAGTAATGGAACAACAACTTAAATCATGGTACATACGCATTTGAAGAATATCAACTTAACATAAATGTAAGCATAGGAATGCTTGAATTTAAATAACATGGAATGTAACTTGCATAAGGAAAATCATGCGCATCAATAGGAGTGTTGAGAATCACTTCTCAACGCCCGCAATTAGTGTAACAAATTACACTTTAGATCATTCATGCATTTCTACAAACACTTAGCATACATGGAACAACACACATGACGTATGTTGAAATACATGCATTTAGACAATTCCCTTTACCAAGGAGTTGTCATACATGCATCTAGCATACATACATGACAAATAATCATGGCAACCACAGGTGCATATTTTATACGTATACGGTACTTTATACATACACATAGAATACACAAATCTCAATATAACACATGCATAACAGGAAAGCAATGTACACACAACATTTGGCATGCAGAATCTCATCCATAACAAGAATAAATCATTCACTGGCATTGAAAGCCTTGAAAACCATAACATATACACTTAAAGTCCGCACCTTAAGCAAGCAAAGAACACCGAACTGATTTAGACGAGTTGTCTTCGTCAACGGCGAAAGAATACCCTAAAACAAGGATAGAAATGAGATACAACAACACCAAGTCTAATATAAGCTCTAACACAGGTTAGGGTTAGATTAACTTACCCAAAAAAGAACTCAAAACCGTCAGAATAACGATTCAAAGTGAAGGTTCAAAGGTGAAGAAGAACAAGGAAGAATCCAAGATGATTCACCAACTTATCTCTCTCACTTTCTCTCTCTTTTCCACTCTCTTTCCAAGTTAGGGTTAGAGAAAATTCGTATGGAAAAGAGGGCTAGGGTTTAAGGACTATATATAGGCCTCAAAATGATGGAAATAACCCCAGGGACAAGGTATACCTAGGTTATAACCAAAACCCGCCTCATACGATCCAACGAAGCACTTCTGGTGGGCCTATAACCACGAAAGGTCGGACTTAAGCTCATTGACCATGGATCTAGGTCAGGCTGAGTTTTCATACCGACCGGCTCTTCAGATCAGCCGTGGCGGACCACACTCAATTCAACGGTCACGGAATCTCGATCAGGTCCACAAGCACTAGGATATGCCTGGGCCACCTATCCTGATCAGAGGGTGAAATTGGTTCAGAATCCAACGGTCAGATAGCTTAAAATCGTCGCGCAAGCGACACGACTCAGATTTCATAAAAACTTATTAAATTCCAACCGTTCTCATACTCTTTATTCCGAACTCAATCAAATCGACCCAGAACATCAGATGGACTTGATTTTTGAGGTGATGGTCAAGCCCAACCCGGTGACCGCAACAGCCTAAGATCATCGCCATCGGACTTTCGACGCGCGGTCCAGGTCCGATCCAGATCTTCCAAAAATTTTCCAGAACAACTGGATTTAACGATGGATCCCAGATTTCAGAGTAACGTAGCGCTAACTAATCTACAAGTTTCAAGCCATGCAGATACAATTTAAAGTGATTGATGAGAATTTCACAAGCAATCGATTATAGCGCTAATTACCCCAAAAACAACTACTTAAGGAAAGATTAGCATAAAAATTCCAAGGTCGTTACACAACGCCATTCATCCATATGAATGGATCATTGTCCGGTAATATCCAAAGAATGAGTCACATCCAAAGCTCCAGTGGACCCACCACAGAAATCAATGGAGAGAGTGACACCACCATTAAAAACTTCTAAAGGCTACAAAAGTTTTCAATCAAGCTAATATTTGTGTTTTCCCTTCTTTAATGTCTTTGTTAACTTATGAACAGCTGGATTTCAAAAAATCATCACGGTGGGCCTTATGAAGGTTTCAACGGTGGGCGTTAATCTTCCCATTGTTTTCTGTGGTGGGTCCACTAAAGCTTTGGATCTGCCTCGTTTTCTGGGTTATGCCTTAAAATAATATCTCCAAATGAATGGACTTTGTGGATACAACACATGCACCATAGTGGGGTCCACATAACTTGGTGACGTCACTTCAGTAGCGATTCTGTCAGTATCCAATCCTCGTCCATTATAGAATAGCCTTTTTATACAAGTTTTTATGTCCACCTTGCCATTATGCGTTCATTATGCGTGCGTGACATCCACTCCGTCCATCACTGCATCCATGTATTCTATTTGCATAGAAACATAGGCTAACAAACAGTTGACGTGGGCCACACTATCTAAAAATAATTTCCTAAAATCATTAAATCACGTGGTGTGGCCCACCTGAGTTTTATATTGGCCTATTTTTGTGGTGTTCAATCACCCTGGAGGCTCTCATCTCATGAACGGATTGGATGGAATGTGAAAAACGCGGTGGCCCTAAACACAAGGTGGAAGGCTGTGATGGTGGGCGTTCCTATCCCAGCTTCTCCTCTGGTGTGGTCCACCTGAGTTTTAAATCGGCCTGATTTTCATGGTCCATTCATCCTGGTTGGATTCATCTTATAAACGGATTGGATAGAATAAACAAAACACGCTGGGCCCTAAACACAAGAGGGAAGGTTTTAACTGTAACCAACCCCCTCCCAACTGTTCCTGTGGTGTGGTCCACCTCAGTGTTGGATCGGACTGATTTTTCACATACGAGGTGAAATTGTAGAGGCCCACCTTTTGAACGAGTGGATTCTGTCCCTACATAGTGGTGGGGCCCACATAAAAATTATAGAATAAGCTTATTGTGTAGGTTATCCTTCCTCGCGTCCATGTGCTCGTTTGAACGGTCATTGAGGCCATTGACAGATGGGCCCCGCAGTGGAGTAATTTAGCCCTGGTCCTATCATTTTCGAGCCATGAATGCAGCTCCTGAACCCTGTTCCCAACCGTTCCCTGTGCCACGTGGCGGTCACATATCTCTATTACTACGTGCATGTTTACTCTCTAGGTCTAACCCACTTCTTACTCCATCTGGCAGAGTATGACCATCCGTACTCATGCATTCTCCCGACATACACGTGTAATAAATGAATCGAAATCAAAACCGTCCAAACGTCCATTTACGGGATGAGGTGGGCCATTATCACAAAACCATTTTAAATTATTACTTGATGCTAATTTTTTGAATCTCGACGGTTGAATAATTTTAATATTTTAGAGTTTCAGTTGTCCGCCATCAATCAGACTGCTACAACGATCATTTGATGTCATTTTGTTTTAGGAACCATCTACTGGGGCCCTACTATTTTAAAAGTTTAGATTAGAAGACGTGTGTGCCACGTGTAAAGTGTTTGTGCGTGAGTATGAACAGTCGTATTCTGCTCGAGCATCAAAAGCTTCGTTTTTCAGAATCCTTTCCAGAGTATAAAAGGAAGACAAATGTCATACCTGAGACTGAGAATTCATTTCCTCGTAAACGTCCTTTCATGCAACCAATCATCCGAACCGGCAATCAATGCATGCTTCTTTCTCTCTCTCTGGGTCAGACTTCCTGGGTTGACTATTTACGGCCCAGAATCCTCTAGAACACCTGTTTGTGGGAAGCGTCCTTCTGTGAGCGTGTGACACCCAATCCGTCCATCCAATTTTAAACCTCATGTTCACCGTCCAAAATAAAACTCAGCTCGATCCAAAGTCTAGGTGGGTCACACCACGAAAAAAACATATAAAATCACCCTAAAGACTCTTTAAGTTCACTGAGTGCAGCGCATCTTAGTTTTGGATAAGGCTAATTTCTGCTATATTATTATAAATTCATCCTAGTGGGGCTCGTCCGATGTACGACTTGGATGGCAATCTCAATGCGGGGTGGCCCACCTGAGTTTTGGATCGGCCTGATTATTGATGAAACGTACTTAGACGAGGTTTCGCAACCGATGGACGGAGTGGATGTCACACAAACATCTCGGTGGGGCCGCAGAGCTCGGGTGTTGCACGCTCCGGTTCCCTGTTCGGGGCAGTTCTTAAATGATGGTGGGTCTCCCACCGTACACGTGGCATGTACATATAAAATTATGAACCGTCCAAATCATCGGTTCTATTATGGATGATACATAAGTCGAAGATCTCACTAATTGGACGATCTTAACTTTCTGATTGCTTCCATTGAACTTGGCCCACTAATCACATTAGTTAGTTAACCGTCAATACAGCCATTGAAGGGATGGTTTGGATCATTGCATTAGTGTCGTTTTGGGACATGATCTATCCGCAGTGACCACATGATTTGTATGGTCTTTATTGTGTACACGTAAGCCATTCCACTGTAGATGGGTCACCACCATCGGAAAACAGCGGTAAACTATCAAGTTAGTCTGGTCCGATCTCGTAGTCGGAAACGGACTGGCTACTCCCCCTGCCACCAGCCCCGTGGCTGGTGGTCTGTGCTCTGTGGACCCTACCATGATGTGTATGTTTCATCCATTCCGTTCATCCATTTTAAAAGATCATTTTAGGCTTGGTATCAAAAATTAGAAGTATATAAATCTCAGGTAGTCCACACCACATGAAAACAATAGTGATGGGATATCCACCATTAAAATCCTCCTAAGGCCCACTGTACTGTTTATTTGATATCCAATCTGTTGAGTAGGTCATACAGGCTCAGATGAAGGGAAAAAACAAAAATCAGCTTGGTCCAAATCTTTTATGGCCCCCAAAATGTTTTTAATGGTCGATGCTCATTCAACACTGTTTCCTGTAATGTGGTCCAGTGAGATTGGGATATACCTCATTTTTGGTCTCGTACCGTAAAATGATCTGTAAAAATAGATGGACAGCATGGATGAAACACATACATCATGATGGAGCCCACAGAGCACCGACCATCAGCCACGGGGCTGGTGTCAGGGGGAGTAGCCAATCTGTTTCCCTCGTAGTCTAAGTGCATGGAAACCTTACCATGCATCAACTTGCATTTGGATCAGTTGACCTCCACATCACCCATCTGGACCGTCCATTAGGTCCAGCTCATACTTATTGGCTGCCTTCCAAAAAATAATAAAATGATAGATTGATCCAAACCGTATGAATAATTGACGTGATCATCTGTAGGAATAGGTCCAGTCACCATCTGATTTCTGCATTTTTAGCACAGCCGTTGAAAAGGAGGGACAGAACATAATGGACGGCCCTGATAGATGAAATGCATGTCGAGGAATCCAAAAGCAACTAGGTGTATGGGAAGGTTTCCATACACTGTGCTCACGAGCTGTTATATGATACTCGGGTTGCATATGATTCTTGATACGCAGGCACTCATGAAATTGTAAACGTGGCATATATTAACTCAAAGTAAACCGTCTAGATTGTGGGGCCCACTGTTACCAAACCACAATCACAGGACCAGATTGGTTTAAGAATTCTAACCTCTGATTCTTTGACACTTATTTGTCGAAATAGGACCGTTGGATATAACCCCAAAATGCATACGCATGCACACAACCATTGTATGAATGGCCCATCTGCAACCAAAATCAAAACCGTCCAAATGGTGGGCCGAGCCCCACTGGAGATGATATATAACTCTACAGATTCTAAACTCCGACGAGACCCACTGTAGATGAACGGTTCAAATCACGAGACCATTTCAGCACATGGGCCCCAACGGCGGGGACTCAAAAATGGAGTCGCCCGTCTCTATAAAGGCATTGGCAGCAGCTCCGCTGCATGCATGCATGCCTGCATACGACTCTCTCATCTCAAACATGGAAGTGGGACAGGGAAAGCGGTTTTGGGCTCTTTGGGCAGTTCTGGTATGCGCTGCTGCTGCGATAAGCGGTATTGAGGAGGAAAATGGCGGTAAGGAGCTGAGTTACGGTGGCGGGAAACCTGGGGTCGGGTTGGATATCGGGAGTGGTGCGGTTAGAGATGCGATTGGCGAAGGCGGCCCAGATGGTGGCGGCAAGCACCATGAGAAGAAAGGAAGAAAGCATGCCGGAGTCGGTGGTGGTGGTGGTGGTGCCGGCGGAATTGGCGGAGGAATGGGTGGTGGTAGTGGTGGGGTAGGCGGAGGAATGGGTGGTAGTGGTGGTGGTGGTCTGGGCGGAGGAATGGGTGAAGGTGGCGGAGGGTTTGTTGCCGCTGGTGTAGGTGGAGGAGCTGGATATGGATTTGGTGGGGACGGCGGAGGATTAAGTGGGCCCAGTGGCGAAGGAGGAATGGGTGGTGGTTATGGAATGGGTGGAGGGAGCGGCAGCAACAACGGTGGTGGTGGTATGGGAGGAATAGGTGGAGGGATTGGAGTTGGAGGTGGTGCAGGAATTGGAGGCAGCACTACGATTGGTGGAGTGCCAGTGATTGGCGGTGGTGCTGGAATCGGTGGAGGTGCAGGGATCGGGATCGGTGCTGGTAGCGGTGCTGCCGGTGGTGGCGGCGGTGGAAATAGCGGCTTTGTTAAAAGTGCCGAGAATGAAAGGAAGAAGAAGAAGAAGCTGCAGCAGCAGCATTAGACTGAAATGAAGATGTGTTTATACCACTAATGCTAGTACTAGTAGTGCAGCATATCAGGACTATGGTTTTCTTCTTCCTCTTTGTTGTTGTCGTCGTCGTTTCCTTGTAGTAGTTATTGTCGTTGTCGTTGATGTCTATGTTGTGGTAGTTGTTGTTGTTGTTCTGTTATATATTAGTACGATATTAGTGTTGGTTATCTAAGATGTTTGTATGTGTTCTACCCTTGATGAAGCAGGATCTACTGCAAAGCTTTTTGTAGGGTAAACTTAAAACACGATTTGTGGGGCCCACTGGGATGTTTGCACGACATCCCATCCTCCCATCATCTGCGCCTCCTCATGCTCTCATTTGCTCCAAAAAAGAAAATATAAAAAATAAGAAAATCAGGCCTATACAAGACTCAAGTGGGCCTACCTGTGTTCTGGAATGGCTATGTGGCCCACCTGATTTCACCACAATTGAAACTCCTGAGAGTCTACCACTAAGGCATGAGCAGGGACCACAACTTAAGTGGGCTTTTTTTTTTCCTTACATCTGCACTCTCACCGTAGTGTGATTTCACTGCAATGGGTACTTGAACCCATGACCTTGTGTGTGAGTGTACCACCAAAGCATGAGCAAGGATCCAGGGTTGCACCTAATCTGCATTCAATTAGCATGGGCTTGTGATCATAGATTGATGATTCAATCTTCATCGAGTCCCATCTGGTTCAACACCACAATTTACCATCAAATGTATGTCAGGCACGAGGCCCAAAAAATCAGGCTATTTATGATTTAGGTTGATGGAGTTTTCCTCCTCAGTTCAGAGGAGCGATAGAGCAGCCGGTTGTAAAAAACAGATGTTTCATCGCGCTGCTCGACCGGTCGAGCAGGTCAAGGATTGCTCGACTCACAGTCTAGCGACCGGATTTTTTATTGCTCGACCAATCGAGAACCTGGCTCGACTAGTCGAAGGTTACACAGATTCAGTTTGGATTTGATGCGGATTGTGTAAATTTGAGGCGGTCTTCGCAGAGGTGCGGAAAGGAGTTTTGTAAACTATAAATAGGGGTCCCTAGGGCTATTCTAGAGTATGCTAAGACTTCTTAAAGTTATTTCATCAAAGTGGAAGGGAGAAAAAGACCAAGAGAGAGAGGAAGCTTGTGGAAGGGAAGATTCTGCTCGTATAGATGATTTACTGCGTAGTCGACGTCTCAGCACTTTTACGTCCTCATGATTGGTGAGATCTCTCTGTTTTCATTATTCTCTTATTGTTCATCCACTCCTACGTGAGTGAAGAAGGTTTGATCCAAGCGGTGTGTGCTTGTGATTGGTTGTAACGTTCTACTTCATAGTGAATTGTTGTTCTGGACTAGGTCTTGTGACTTTTACTTCTTCAAGGGTTTTCCACGTAAAATCTCGTGTCGTGTGGTTTGTGGTTTGATTTATTTCATTACTTTATTATATCTCATAATTCTATTGTTTTTGGGAGGCGAGATCCTAAGGTTTTTGTGCAACGCTCCCAACAAAGTCGTAGCAGAGCGTTCAGATTGGTTGAACGGAGTGAGATCAGTTTTGAATTATGAAAAGTGGCTCATCAATGATGATTAGTTTCAATGGTTCTAACTGTACCATATGGAAGGCTAAGATAGAAGACTTGCTTTATTGCAGGACTTGTATGCTCCAATTCTAGGCATATCAGCAAAGACAAAGGATATGTCAGATGATGATTAGAAGAACTTGGACCGGAAGACGGTAGGGTTTATTAGATAATGGTTGGACGATTCCGCATTCCACCATGTGTCTACGGAGACCTCACTCGCTAGCCTATGACTGAAATTGTAAGGGTTGTATGAGAGGAAGACAGTCGACAATAAGATTTTTCTGAGAAGACGACTTATGAATCTCAAGTTCAAAGATAGTGGTTTTGTGGCTGAGCACATGAATGAGGTCAACAATATATTGAACCAGCTCTCTGCCATGAAGATAGTCCTGGATGATGAACTACAGGCTTTGTTATTGCTTAGCTCATTGTCTGACAGTTGGAAGACATTAGTGGTGTCTCTGAGTAACTTCGTGCAAGACGAAAAGGTGTCCATGGAACAGGTAAGTAGTTGTCTCTTCAATGAAGAGACAATGAGGAAGTCTCAGGAGTCTACTCAACAAGAGGCCCTTGTAACACAAGATCGGGGGAGAGAAAAGAACAAAAAGGGCGGGAAAGTCCGAAATAAATCGAGAGGCAAGTCGAGTATCAGGAAGGATGTTGAATGCTGAAATTGTGGCAAGAAAACCTATTATAAGCATGAATGTCGTAAGAAGAAAAATGACAAGAAAGGAAAATGAAGATGAATCAGACTCCACTGTGGTCGCTTCAAATGACAACGTAATAGTTATTCTTTCAGCAGATCATGACATTTGTCTTACGGCTACGAGTTAGGACACCAACTGGGTGATAGACTCGAGAGCCTCGTTTCATGCGACTCCACGTAGAAATTTTTTCACAAGCTACAAGTCAAATGACTTTGGAATCGTGAAGATGGAAAATTCTGGCATATCGAAGATAATAGGGATCGATGATATTTGTGTGAAGACCAATGTAGGCTGCACATTAGTTCTTAGGGATGTGAGGCACATTCCAGACCTTCGCCTTAACTTGATGTCGACGGGAAGGTTGGATAATGATGGATATGAAAGCCGATTTGTTGATGGACGCTGGAAGCTCATCAATGGTTCGTTGATCGTAGTCAGAGGGAAGAAGTGTTGCACCCTTTATAACGCAGCGGAAGATTCAACTACTAACATGTGACACAGGTGTCTAGGCCACCTGAATGAAAAAGGGCTTCAGCTACTAGCAAAAAAGCGGCTCCTTGCAGACGTGACATGTATACCTTTCAAAACCTATATTGACTGTTTATTAGGGAAACAACATAAAGTTTCATTTGTTAAATCTGCTTTCCATGTTAATAACATGCATGTATTAGATTTGGTTTATTCTTATGTTTGTGGTCCTATGAGAACAAAAACCTTGAGTGGGGCATTGTATTTTGTCACTTTTATAGATGATGCATCTAGGAGGGTTTGGGTTTATGCTTTGAAATCCAAGGACGAGATCTTTGGTGTGTTTAAAATATTTTATGTTATGGTCGAGAGAGAGACAGTTAGATCATTAAAGTGCATTCGCACTGACAATGGTGGTGAATACATTGGTGACTTTCATGAGTATTGTAAGTCCCTGGGTATATGGTATGAACAGACGGTTCCCAAGACCCCCCAGCATAATGGTGTGGCTGAGCGAATGAATCGCATCATTGTAAAGAGAATCAGATGCATGCTATCTCATGCAAAGTTGTCCAAGATGTTCTGGGGAGAAGCAATGCACACGGCAGTGTATTTGATAAACAGGTCTCCATCGGCTCCATTGAATGGAGAAGTACCTGAGAAGGTGTGGACTGGACAAGATCCATCATACAGTCTTCTCAGGGTGTTTAAATGCAGGGCATCCGTTCACGTACCAAAGGACGAGCGATCCAAGCTCGATCGAAGATCAGACAATGTGTGTTCTTGGGGTACGGTGATGAAAAGTTCGACTACAGATTAAGGGATCCAACCGAGAAGAAGCTCGTCAGGAGCAGAGATGTGGTTTTTTTTAATATCAATGTATACAAGACATTTGTAAGCTAGAGAAGATCCAGCCTAGTTCAGGTGAGCTAGAGGACATGGATCCAGTTATTCCTCCTGTGGTGCCTGATGACGGAGGAGTACAACAAGGTATAGAGGATGAGGGAGTTCCTACAGAAAATGGATTGGGGGAGCAGCCCCCACTTGATCCACTTGTTGAGCCACAGGTGAGGAAGTCATCTAGGGACAAACATCCGTCCAAGAAGTACTCGCTGCATGAGTACATTATGCTCACTGATGGGAGAGAGCCAGAAGATTATTTTGATGCCCTAGCCGATGAGCATAAGGGGGAATGGTTGAAAGCTATACAAGAGGAGATGAAATCCTTACATAAGAACTACACCTATGATATGGTGAAATTGCCTAAGGGCAAGAAAGCTCTAAGCAACAAGTGGGTGTTCAGAAAGAAAATTGAGCAAAAGAATTCACAAACAAGGTTCAAGGCCAAACTTGTGATGAAAGGGTTTGTCAGATGAAAAGTATAGATTTCGAGGAGATATTCTCACCAGTGGTGAAGATGACATCCATACGGGTGTTGCTTGGGTTGGCAACTAGCATGAATCTGGAGATAGAGCAGTTACATGTTAAAACTGTCTTTTTCCATGGTGACCTGGAAGAAGAGATCTACATGCACCAACCAGAGAGATTCGAAGTCAAGTGCAAAGAGCATATGGTGTGTAGGCTAAGGAATAGCTTGTATGGGCTGAAACAAGCTCGAAGGCAATGGTACAAGAAGTTCGATTCGTTCATGTTAAAGCATAGATATGACAGAACGGAGTCGGACCACCGTGTGTTCACGCACAAGTTCTCAGATGGTGATTTCTTCATTCTGCTCTTATACGTTGATGACTTGCTCATCATGGGTAAAGACATCAAGAAGATTGACAAGCTAAAACAGGAGTTGGGCAAGTCGTTTGCAATGAAAGACTTGAGACTGGTTAAACAGATCCTAGGAATGGAAATAACCCGTGACAGAAATAGCAGAAAGCTTTGGTTGTCATAAGAGCGATATATTGAGAAAGTCCTATAGCGGTTCAATATGAATGCAGCGAAGCTGGTCAGTACTTTACTGGATGGTCACTTCAAATTGAGCGACAAACAGTGTTCAAAGACAAAGGCAGAGGTAGATGAGATGAGGAAGATACTCTACGCATCAGTGGTAGGAAGTTTGATATATGTTATGGTGTGTATGCGCCCAGACATAGCATATACGGTTGGTGATGTCAACCAGTATCTTATCAATCCTGGCAAAGAACATTGGGCAGCGATGAAGTGAATATTGCGGTATTTAAGAGGCTCATCTAGGTTAAGCCTATGCTATGGTGACGGAAAAACTATGTTAGAAAGTTACATAGATGCAGATATGACAGGTGACATAGACTCCAAGAAGTCTACATCGGGGTTCATGTTCACGTTTGCAGTGGAAGCGGTCTCTTAGCAGAGCAAGCTACGGAAGGTCGTAGCATTGTCGACGACAGAAGCCGAGTATATTGTAGTCATAGAGGCATGTAAAGAGATACTTTGGATGAAGAGGTTCCAACAGGAACTTAGCTTGAAGCAGGAGCAGCACGTGGTCTATTGCGATAGTTAAAGTGCTATACACTTGAGCAAAAATCCAAGTCAGCACTCCAAGTCGAAGCACATAAAGATTCGGTATCACTGGATCAGAGATACCTTGAAACGGAAGGTGTTACAGCTTGAGAAAGTCCACACGGACGATAATAAGTCAGACATGATGAACAAGGCATTACTCAAAGGCAAGTTTGAGGTTTGTAGAATCCTGACTAGCTTGAAGAATACGAATTACTCCTGAGTCGAAAAGGAAAAGATTTGATGGGATTTTCCTCCTTAGTTCAGAGGAGAGATAGAGCAGCCGATTGTAAAAAACAGATGTTTCACAGCGCTGCTCGACCGGTCGAGGACTGCTCGACTCAAACTCCAGCGACCAGGTTTTTTATTGCTCGACCAGTTGAGGGTTCGCTCGACCAGTCGAGAACCCGGCTGGACTAGTTGAGGAGTACGCATATTCAGTCCGGATTTGATGCGGACTGCGTAAATTTGAGGCGATTTTCATAAAGGTGCAGAAAGAAGTTTCCTAAACTATAAATAGGGGTCCCTAGGGCTATTCTAGGGTATGCTAAGACTTCCTAAAGTTATTCTATCAAAGTGGAAGGGAGAAAAAGACCAAAATAGAGAGAGAGAGAGAGAGAGAGAGAGAGAGAGAGAGAGAGAGGAAGCTTGTGGAAGGGAAGATTCTGCTCGTAGAGGTGATCTACTGCGCAATCGACGTCTCAGCGCTTCTACGTCCTTGTGATCGGTGAGATCTCTCTGTTTTCGTTATTCTCTTATTGTTAATCCATTCCTACGTGAGTGAATAAGGTTTGATCCAAGCGGTGTGTGTTTGTGATCGGTTGTAACGTTCAACTTCATAGTGAATTGTTATTCTGGACAAGGTCTCGTGGTTTTTACCTCTTCGAAAGTTTTCCACGTAAAATCTCTTATGTCGTGTGGTTTGTGCTTTGATTTATTTCATTACTTTATTATATCCTATAACTCTGGTGTTTTTAAGAGGCGAGATCCTAAGGTTTTTGTGCAACGCTCCCAACACAGGTGGGCCGGTGGAAGAAAACGGTTTAGAGGGTGAGCATTGCCCCATGCATTGTTTCCAATCATGTGGACGACCAGAATCATAGATGGGGCTGAAATTTGGGCCTTAGGCCTAGCATGAGGCAAATGACATGATGGAAAGGGTGAATGGGCCCCACCTAAGCCTCCCACCACTTTGCTCTCTCGCAAGGACTTTAACGGCGTGTTTAGTGGGAAATTGCTAGTGTAGGAGGGTGTGAACCGGGGAGAGAGAGAGAGAGAGAGAGAGAGAGAGAGAGAGAGAGAGAGAGAGAGAGGGTATGGGGAAGGGCTACAATGGCAGTAAAGGTTGGTTGGATGTTAAGAATCTAACCAATACACTAAAAGCCCTGGAATTAATGGAATGCTGAGATCGTAACATTCCACCACGCTCCATAGCCGACATCCTAGGTAGCCCTTCTCACACAGGACGTGGTGTTAGCTCTGATACCAATTATTAAGAACCTAACCAACACACCATAAGCCCCACATTGACGGAATTATTGGATTTTGAGATATAGGTATAAGAAATTAAAAATAAAAAACTAATATAAATATGAAAAAAAATCTACCTAATTCGTATCAGCAAATGAGTTCGTCGCCATGATGTTTATGTAAAATCCACCCCAACCACCAGATACATCACCCCATGTTAGGCCAAGTTCCCAAAAATCAGCTCCACGTGTGATTCAAGTAGACCACAAGATTGGAAACAGTGTGCACCTTTCAAACTATTTCCATTAGTGTGGCCCAAACGAATCACAAAGGGGAATATTTTTGGCCAAAGGCTTAAATTTTTGGGTGAAATCTAATGGTTGGAGTGGATTTCATATACTTCTCGCAGTGGGCCCTCCAAAAATCAAGGGTGCACGTCTCTCTCACAACTGTTTCTTTTGGTGTGGCCCATCAAAATCACAGATCAACCTGATATTTTTAATCTCTAGGCCTAATATGAGACTAAATAAATGGTTAGAGTGGATCTTACATAAACATCATGGTAGCCTGTCAAAATCAAGAGCAACATTCGATGCAATTCCTTTTTTTTTTTTCTTTTTTCTTTTTTCTTTTTTCGTATGGTCGAAGAGGCAGGACTTGAATTTTGGCAGGGCTCACTGTGATGTGTATGCCAAATGCACTCAAATGATTAGATGCATAATCCCAGTTTAGGTCCAGAGCCAGAAAAAAAAAAAATCAGGCTTGCTTGATTTTTGCCAGTCACCACCCATTTATAAAATTGAATAGAAGGTGGAAGTTTTTTAATAGAGATTGACTGATTTATATGTGGATTATTTGAGAAAGGAAGAGTTGAGACTCAAAGAGAACCATCTAAGTATCTATATACATTATTGTTCATACATAGAAAATTTAATTATTTCACTCATGGTATTCTATTTTAACCTTTTCATATATAATAAATACACTCATATTCACAAATATGGCCTTTTTTCACTGCCAATTTTTTAGTCCAAACCATATTTAAACCCAAACTTTTCATTCTCTGATTTTATTTATTATTATATTTTTTTAATTTTGTGTTTTATTTTACCAAACTTCTGAGTTCATTAGAAAAATTAGTTACAGGCGATTAGACAGCCATCAACCAACCATAAGGTCTCTTGTTTGGATGTATTTGATTGGGTTCAGAGGACAATCTTGTAGTGGAAAGGGGATCTATCAATTACATTCTTGAGAAATCAATCAGGAGTTTTGAATATACAAATTCTACAAAAAACAATATACATCATCGATCAGGGATGGACCTGAAGTAATGGGTGATTTCCTCCGTTGGATCTCACGAACAAAAAATGTATTGAACTGAGATAGTTGTGGGGACTCACCCCGCTTCTCCCTTGGTGTATCTTCAGGTTTGCCCAGCAGGCCGCACCGTCCTAACGATCCCACCCAGAGAGTTCCTGCACAGGAACAGAAAATAATTGAGTTCTTAGTTTATTATCAGTTGGGAGATTTAGAGAAGTGTGTCTTACTAGCCGGGCATTGATTTAGACATGAGAAGTGCCACTCGTGAGGGAAGAGATTGAAGACGTGAGTCACGGGCATGTGTCCGTGAAATCCTGGCCACTCATCCAGCAGGGCGCCTGGCCTAAACATTGCAAAGCGCTAATCAGGTGGGCCAACGTGTGTTTTCACAGTGGGCCCCACATGATGAGTAGCCTGGATCATACACGTGTGCCTCATTATCAGCATCTCTGTCTGGAATCACATCTTCGATCTTTCCTTGGGCAAATTGCCTCAGCATCTCTCTACTTACAGACATATGCCAACCCGACATGTATTGGACATCTGAGCCACGTATTAGGTGGGCACTAGGCACTACCGTATAGATGACCTGGCCCAAGCAACAGGTAGGCCAACTCAACAAGCCGGTCATGTGTACATAGAAGGTGGACAGTCATCAAATTCTTTCAAACCGTCCATTCTTTTCATACGTGCGCCAGCCTATTTTTTGAACATGGGGCCCATCAGATGCATGGCTTGAATGTCTGACAAAAGTGCCCGATGCAGAGAGAGGTGCATGTGGGATTAGAAAAGCTCCCTGTAAATGGCCATGCCGGCAAGCCAGGATTCAGGTGGACAACAAGCAACCCAGCAGTCAGGATTGATTTTTAACCCAGTGGTCCACATGGCAGTTATGTAATTCTTATATAGGCAGAAAACAGACCTCTCCAAGCCTCAAACGGCTCATGCCGGCATCAATATCCATCTCCGATATAACATCGCCATTTTCTAGCTCTGCGTCTGTGAATGTTAGAGCTCTTTGAAGCTTCCTATGACAGAAGACCTCAACCTCGGCTGTGAAAGTGGCAGCCACAGGACGATGATCTGAAAGCTTCTGCTCAACCCTCTTATATTTCAATAGCCTAATCCCCTTTCCAAACGAGAGAATGCGGTCACACCTGAACGGACAACAAGCACTTCCACTCAAGTGAATAAAAAATGGAAACACAATGTCATGTGGGATCATTTATTAAATTCAAGTGAATAAAAATATGGAAACATGATGTCATGTGGGATCATTTTCTAAAGGGTAAGACATGCCAGTTTTGTGCATGTTTTTTTGGTAGTTCTATCCATAACTGAATATCCGGATGTCATTTTCATAATTTTAATATTCATAATCATGCTTTTTAGTCCTTCATTGAGAAATGAATGGTAAGTTGGATCGTTATACCATAGTTCAAAAACTTGAAAACTCAACTCGAGTTGATATTCAGCCAGGTCAGGTCAACTCAAAGAATCGATTTAGTCTTCACTCGACTCCACTCGACACTTTATCAAGTATGGAGGTTGTGTAAAAAATTTAATATATTTGGAAATAGTGGTAATATAAAAAAAAATCCCTAACAAAACACAAATGCATCTAATAGTCACTTGTAATGGGTCTATTTGCTCTCGAGAAGATCGCTTGATCAACTCTCCTGCCTTATTTTTTATTTTGAAAAAGAAAAAGACAACTAAATAACTGGCTGAGTGATTTGATCAGGCCACACTGAGTCATGTCAAGTCAACCAAGTTTTCGAGTCAACTCGATGACTCTTGTCGAGTCCCGCCCGAGTCAAACTTATCTTCCAAGAGACTCGGATTGAGTTGCTCGACTGAGTATCGAGCCGAGTCATCGAGTTTTAGAACTATGCGTTGTACAAATAATCTTTAAGTAAAGTGGCAGGGTACATCCATCATCAGTATCATAGTCGTGTCCCAGCTATCTAGGTCGGCTTTCATCATTCATTGTTTCAATTTCTTTAAGCCTGATAAAGAAAGGGATTGAAATTGCTCCTTTATTTCACTACTTTGTGTCCCTATGGCTTGTTTGCATTTGGGCAAAGCTGTGTTACAACTAGCAATCAACGACATGTTGTCAGGCTAGTTGGTCGCGGCATGTTGTTGCTGACCAGTTGTTCCATCGCTTGTTTGTTGCCTTGGAAAATGGATAGGATAGATTGTGACACATGTGGAGAACTTAAAGATTAGTTGGTGGCATATTCACACATGTGCAAGTGCACACTTAACATGTGCACATTGACATGTGATGCATTTTTAGGCGCTTGAAGATTGATGATGGCACATATGCACATGTGGGATGCTTGAACTTGGATGGTTGCACAAGTGGCAGACTAGAACCTGTCATGCATGTGCGCAAGTGTGATCCTCATATGCACTAAAACCTTAACAGGTCACTAGCAAGTAGCTCCAACTCTCCACCAGAGATATCCGATCCATGGTCTAATGGTCATATATCCATGACTACTGGTCCAAAAGTGCATTCTTCCCATGCACAAGGGGGTCGACAAACCATGGATGATGTACAGTTGCTCCGACTCCTTGTCAACACAAGTTTGCCCAAATACAAACAGCCCATATATGGCACGAAGTACAGATGTACACGTAACTCTAATTGTCCAAATGCAAAAAATGTCACCATCTTAACCAAACAGATGGAAGACTTACGAGATTCATAAAAAAACATGGACATAGAGGTAAGAGTAAAAGTAGTTTACACAAGATATTTAGCCAAAGATGTCTTCCCCTAGCAAAGTTCACATGCATGTTTGGTAGAAGTACGCATGTCTATGCATGCAATCATGGAAAACCCCATAAATCATTTTAAATATTCTTTAAGATATATATATATATATATATATATATATATATATATCATATTCATGTATTCTCTTTTTCTTTTTATCAAGAGATGGTGTTTTTAAATTTGATTATAGCTCGCAGTTTTTTATTTATTATTATTATTATTATTATTTTATTTTTTTTAAATTTTAATGGAAAGATATCAAATGCTTCCTAAGGGATGGAAGTTTCCTGCTTCTGCATTGTGTACTGTCCATGTGATACGTGTATAATGATCCAAATCATGCATCATCCAGTTTACACCATTGGTTGGCCACTAATGGAAAAAGCCTTGATCAAATGATCCTTGCCATCAAATAAATGAACCCTTTTCTCACTGAGTGCAAGCAATTGCTGATTAAAGGGTTAGGAGCATCCAAACATTTTTCATTTCATTTTTTGGTCGATGGCTCACTATTGGACCTACTGAATGAATGGGTCCCATCTAATCCATGTATTCCACGTGTGTGGTAATGAGATGGAAGTGTAGTACCTTCCAAGCCTCCGTTGGCATTGGACCAACTCCCCCTCCTAACATTAAGGGGGCGTTTGGATCGTTAGTTACTTTAGATAAGCTACTTATGCCATAAGTAGCTTATCTTGGTTTCTACTTATTCAGCAAATACTTATCAGCCAAAAAGTAGAAAAGCATGCTTCGTTTCCAACATCACAAGTAATTATCCCTCACGTCTGTTTGGTCCTCCTCACATCCATCGTCCATCATGTGGGGCTAACCTTTGACGTGGACTGTTCATTGTGTATGCCTCACCTTTGATGTGAACCGTCCATCATGAGGGGCCCACCTTGGATGTGGGCCATTCATTATTAGGATTCGACCTTTAATATGCACTATTCATTATGTAGGGCCCGCCTTTGATGTTGGTCATCCATCATGTGGGGCCCACCATCAATGTTATTGTCCATCATGTGGGGCCCACATTCAATATCCACCGCCCATCATGTAGAGCCCACATTTGACGTGGACCACATGTGGGCCCCACCTCCAATGAGGTCCATCCATCATGCGAGGCCTACATTGGATATGGGCCACTCATCATTAGGGCCAACATTTGATGTGGACCATCCATCATGTGGGGTCCACCGTTATTAATTGCCCATCATGTGGGCCCCACCTTCAATGTGGGTTGCCCATCATGCAGGGCTTGCCTTGGATGTGGGTTATCATCATTAGGAGCTGACCTTTGATGTGGACCATCCATCATGTGGGGCCACCTTGTTGTGGGCCATCCATCATGTGGGGCCTAGCTTCAATGTCCATTGCCCATCATGTGGAGCTCACCTTTGATGTGGACTGTCAATCATGTGGGCCCCCACCTTTGAAGTGGGTTGTCCATCATACTAGCCTGCTTTGGATGTGGGTTGTTTATCATTATGGGCCGACCTTTAATGTGGACCATCCATTATGTGGGCCTACATTAAGAGGGGTCATCCATCATGTGAGGCCCACCTTTGATGTGGACGGTCCATCATGTGGAGCCTCCTTTGACATGGACCGTGAAAGAGAGAAGTAGAAAAGTAATAAGTTAAAAAGCTAAAAAAAAAAAAAAAAAAAAAAAAACTAATTGAGATAAGTTACTTTTAACTCATAAGTTACTTTTACAATGATTCTTCCAAACTAACTTAAGTGAAAAAAATAACTTAATCACATAACAAGTTAAAAAGTAACTTATTTGGTGTTATCCAAACAGGCCCTAGATGTATGTGTAGACGTGTGCTAATTATAGTTTCATAGGCTACGCATGGGAACCCACATACATCACCATTGCACGCATTGATGACATCAACTACCTTCCATTTATGGGCATTCTCTCTAAGTATACGAGTATTTGTAGTTTATGGGTGTTCTCCAAATTCAGACTCAAACAGGCACACACCACTCCAAATCAATGAGTGGATGGACAAACAAATGAACAGATGAAATTCAACAACAGAGATAACAAAGAATCAGAAAGATAAACCAATCAAAATGGATAAGCAATGACTAGTAGAGACATACCAAGCTGGAGTACGCCTTCCGGCCTTTGGATCCTCCCCAACGTACTTCTCCGAATTAAACTCATATTTGTATGTTGGCGGGAAAGTTAAAGTACCTTCTGACCACCCATCAAAGGCACGACCTTTCTTTAGTTCTCGTATCAGCTGTCACAAGATGGCAAAATATCTTCAGGACAGTCATCAATCAACGTCAGAATTCAGAAATTAATCAGGTGGATCAAGAGTCACTTGAAAAAGGAAACATCAGGAAGTATTCTAGTTTCCTTTCCATGGGTTTGTGTTTGCAATGCACGGGGTAAGTTAACTCACCTGGTCACTCTCACTCAAGCTGGACCAAGCTCTCTTGGAGATGAGTTCTCGTGTTTTATCATATGATAAGTTGATTCTGTAATTCAAATCCCCTAACCATATCATTCGCCTGAAAAGAGAGCAATGCACTCAGGTAAAATTTCCCATAGGAACTTGGAAATTAAAAAAGAAGTCACATGATTTGATAGGATGATTTCTTAATGGGTAATGGATACTTGTATTAAAGACAATAGAACTACAACAATGGGAAGGAATTCCCATGTGCAATTATAACAATCTAAAACACAGGTTGTCATCCATGAAGTTTATGAACAATCAGTCACCCAGCATTTGACTTTTTTTTAATAGAGATAACCACCGATTTACTAAAGCCCTCAAAAAAGAGGAAAAGCAGAAAGTTACCTAGCATCTAATAATCTATGATACAAAGATTCTTTTCTCGCATTGTGCGAGCTTCTTAATAAATTTGAGAGAGAGAGAGAGAGCAAAAAACTCTTCAACTTCCACCCGTCAGCTAAAAGATGCAAGCTAGCTTCAATGTCAAGCTCTCTTGATGTATTCACTGTTAGACTTTGTGCAGCCCATCATACCGTTATCAACACATGTACGTATTTATTCATTGGATTATATTGAGATTTTCCAATATTTGAGTTTATATGTATGGATGTGATCGTTTTAGGATAACATGTGCACACAGATTCAAATTGCCCATCGTGAAGAGATGTGGTCAATATTCGTCAGTTAAAAGGTTTGGTCCACTTCTCGCACAGTGTAGACCATTGTGTAGGTATGCATGACAGGAGTGACTCATATTGAGATGCATGTACATATGAGATGGATCTCCATCTTGATTAATGAGATGACTTGGATGAGGCTCACAGAGATTGGCATGATCAGATCCGTACCCAAATGTAAGCCTATATTGTAGTGGGGATGGATCATTGATTGATCAGAGATGGATTCCCCTTGATGATCATGCAGACAACGAATGCTTGATCATCCATGGCATGTGAATTGATCCACGCATGCTGCGAGACCAATTACGTACAAGCAATGAATTGATTCCAATCTAGTCATTGTGTAAGTATACCCAGTCCCATAGGTGAATCTCATCTCCTTATTACTCTATGCAGTGGCAAGGTTCGCAATAGGTGTGCATTCTCAAGGCCATGTGAACAAATTCAGCTGGGTCAAAAGCACGTTGGGAAAGTGACCAAATCAAGATCGGGTAGCGGCTGACCCTTTGTAACAACGATACCTTTATTATCTGTTCTTTGCCCCATGATATATGCATGAGGAAGTATTTGTTGAAGTACATTGCCTCTTTCCTTGAAAGGGCCTCCTTGCTGCCTTTTAGAAGGCCGGAATTTTTTCACTTGGAGAACCCAACCCACCTAAAAAGGACAGAAAAAAGCCCACAAATTTCAGAAGCCACTCACACACTCTATAGATAGATTATTGATTGATTCCTTTGCCTATTTAACACATGAAAGAAATGCTCAGGAGCTGGTGATGCACATTGTTGGCCTTGATCCCAATTGAGAATTTGTTGATCAAGAGAACTCGCCCTTAGGAGCTCACTTCTAGATCCTTTTTGCCTACATATTTCTATTAATGAAAATATCTTCAAGCCTTGCATGAAGATTAATATACTCCACAATCTCCTCCTCTTTAAGGTTCCTTCGAAAAATAACATTTGATACATGCTTTCCCCCAATTAGCACACTCCTGGAGCTCCTTTCAGCTTGCCACTGTATATATAAGAGGAAAAAGCAAGCACCAAATATTCATTTCCTAACCATGTATCCTCCCAAAATATAACCTTCTCACCTTCCACCACCCTAAACCTCATCCCCCCCATAAAGGTTTTAAGCCCACTTAGTCTGTTAGCTCTCCCAACTTACCGACATTCTTCCACAACACCAATCCCCTAGGTGCCTCTCTATAGTTGTAAAAAGCATCAATCGAGGCAGCAACATATTTTGGTGCCGGAGCAGGGAAACATCTCTATTTCAAAATGTTAGCAAGTACAAACAGCTAGGAAGCGGGAGTAGCAACTGATTAGAAGGATTGTGCAACTAAGCTCCTCTCACGTCCCATGGTGCCCAACCTCCCCTTGATGCCATATTTGATTCAAATCAAACTCCTCAGTGCAACCAAATTGCCACCACCGCTTAGAGAGGAGAGCCCAATTCCTCTCTTGTCTTGCTAATTCCCCTGCCTTTCCATAAGAAATTTCTTTTAAGTTTGCAAGCAAGATGCAACTTCTAAATCACATGCACAACCTGCATGTCTGTGTACCCTTTCTTGTTTTGGGGGCTAATATGTTTACATTTTCTAGCAAGAAAGCCCAAATGCATGTGGTCACATGGTATCTGGAGTTCTTTTTGCCAAAGGCATGTAGACAACTATATAACATGAACCTATGGGGATAGCATAGATCTACTTCCAAAGGTATGCAGACATAAATAACTTTTCCTTTGTATGAAGTTCTTTGTAAGGCTTTGATGTCTATTGGTGTCACATTTAAGGTTCTTACACAAACCATGGGTTTCCTCACTCCTACATAAAAATGACTTTAATCAATGTGGTATGAGTAACTGTGCACATTATCATATGCACATGCATCAATCCATAGGCATTTCCTTTGCCCTGCATGCATGCACGCATGTATCTAAATAAAGTTTATGCACACAATGTAACTGTCTGCTCGTTTGTGTGCACCTTTCATGAGTGATTGGTAGCATTGATTATCTCTAGATTGACAACTGTTCCTAGCTAGATTAATTGTTCTGAACAATTGGAGATATTCTTGATTACATGAGAGAGTTTTTCATGGTTCAATACACTAGTTAGTTTCATCTGCTCACCGAAGTTCTCATTTTGACTAAAAATGCCTACATAAAAGACCCACATCGCAGCATCTTTTTATTTTTTATTTTTTATTTTATTTTAATGTTCAATAATACAAAACAGGATATATCTTGCTTTTAACACAAACATACAGTTCTTCAATTTGAACAAAAGCAAAACAGAAAATTTTGTAATGAGCAACTTAGACAGGATTTTATCATAGCCACAACTCAAGCAAAATAGGAAGTGAAGTGAAGCCATGAGAAGTCAGTTATCATGATACTATTTACCATAGCAACCACCTACACAGCTTTCATTATACTTCATGCACTTGTTTTAACAAGAATTCTCATGGAAATTTCTTTTTATATTTGGCAAAGTCAGGAGAGATAACCCAAAAATAAATAAAAATCATAGAACAAATGGTACAGGGAATAGAAAGAAAAGACTTCAAATGAATCTTAACGAGAAACTAACTATGATTTTTCACGTCTATGAGCCATCACAAGATAAAGAAGCAACCTCTTTACTTACTCATGGTCATGGATTGTTTTAGGGAATCTGATACCAGGAACAGTCTTGAATTGCGTCCTCCGTTGTATTTCATGCACATCAGCATTTCTTCGATGTCCATCCCCCTCCTTCTCCCCCGATGTTAGGTGAGTACAGATAAAGCAAAACAGTGTTTGATATATAGACATGCTGACAGATACTGATCCCTGGGATGCACTTAAAAGCTATCAACATATTTTCCAAAATTGAAAATTCTGCATTCATCAACTGATAACAGCCAATGCAGAACAAAGCAAAAACTTAGGGCCTCTTTGGTAGACGCCTAAAGATGAGTTTGTCTCATATAGTTAATCCAAATTATGTATTAGAGATCATATTTTTAACTAAAATGATTATGACCTACTAAAATAGGTGTCTACCAAACAGGCCCATAAGAAAACATATGAATTAGATTGGATGATCAGATGAATGAGGTACATGTTAATAAGACAAATTCATTTATGCTGTCATGTTTCTTATGGACATGGGTCTTTTGATTATATTCTCTATTTTATTGTAAAAGAGGCTGATGCAGCATAGATTGGATGAGGGGGGCCGGTTTTGAAAATGTTGGATTTCAAGCATTATGTACATGGGACTTTTGGTTTTCTCCCTTCTACTTCCTCATTTTTAATGATTGAACTGTATCAATTAAATTATTTTTTTTCATGTCAGAGCACCGGGCCTATTGAAAGGTTCACCATCATTTCCAAATCACTTTTGGAGATTCTAATCTACATATCTAAATAATACCCATAGGTATGTACATTCACCAAGGCACCTGAAGGATTGATTTGTAAGAGAATGAGCACTTCCCATGAGGATGAGCTGCATGTGGTTGAATATGGTGGGTTTTCTTTACTGTAAGCTTCATTCAAGCTATATTTTCCGTTGAAACTAAACTATTTAAAACAATCGTTGAATTGACAAATTTCTTGGCAAAATGACTGAAACCAAGACCAATTTGGAAAAAAAAAAAAGAAGAAAAGAAAAGAGAGAGAGATGATAACAGGAGCTGCCTATTAAGTGAAGATAAATGAAAGATTTCAAATGTAATGAAGAAATACGTTCCAAGGGCACTTTCGAGGAACAATATTGTTGTCAGCCCCTGAAAATTCATGTTTCAGCCACTTCTCTGTGAAGTCATAAGCCTTTTGTTATATTTGTTAAACTTTACTATAAAACTGCTATCTGGATCCTACCAATGGAGTCAATGAAACCATTCATGAGCTCCATGCCTTTGATTTTTAGGTCTTATTTTTCTCATTCTCTGATTGAAAGAGAGACATTGCTATAGTATAAGGTACACTAACTGCCACACCCCGATCCATAGCTCAAGTGGTAGACAGAGTGAAGATACCCTCGTTTCAACACTAAGGTCTTGGTATCGATTCCCTAGTGGGGGTGGCTAACAGTGGGGTGTGTACTAACATGCTAACCCCCCCCCAAAAAAAAAAGAAGGTACACCAGTGTTTGAAGTATCAGTATTGCTACAAGTTTCGCTAGTTGGGAATACATAAACAATATCGATATCACCGATAATATCGCTGTTAACCAGAAATACGAGAAAACATAGGAAAAATGGTAGAATTTTCAATGAAACTTTAGGAGATGCTAAAATATGTATATTTGCATATTTAGGAATAAAAAATTTGCAAAAAGAATGTATACACAATAAATTTCCATTTAATGGGGGCTTAAAAGCATGTGTCGTCATAAGAAACAGTCTTAACCATCATCCCATTTAACCATCCAATCATCCATCCAACCTTCCATCCAAACATCCATTGATATTGCAGAATATCGACAACTCGTGATATTTTGCAAAGAAATCATCAACAACAGGAAAGGAAACAAAAGATTGTGGTCTTGATATCACGGGCATTGCGATAATGATAATATTGAGATATTATCAATATTAGCAACGACAAATTGAAAATTGCATACAACAATGCGCTCATAAAAAAATTTTGAAATAGATTTTTTAAAAAAAAAAAAAAATAAACAAACTTTCTGTGATATTTCTACGTTGGCAATATTATTGAAATATCACCGATACACTTGTGATACAAGCGTCACCTAAAATTTACACAATCGAAAATATTGGCGATACATTGGCAATATAGATACATTAGCAATACAAGCGACACTTGGAATTTACACAATTGAAAATATTGGCGACATTGATTCGTTGGTAGTACTTAGCAATACATTGCTGATGCTTGGAATTTCTAATACTACCAGTGTTATCGGTATCGCCAAGCTGGAGATAACGATAATATCGAAGATAATTCAAACAATAACTGGCAAAGTTACCTAATTATTACATGGAAAATTAGGGAAAAAATCATTTTGAAGATAAGGACGAAGAAAATATCCAGCTATTTATGATGCTTCCTTCAGCCTGAGCTGCAGAATCAAAATCAGGAATATACTTCATATCTCGTTAGAAGTACACACATGAGGGGGGTGTTGACCATCCTATCATGTTGTTTCTTTAACTTCTCTAGAAAAATTTATATTCGTTCCTTTATCCTTACCTTTGAACTGTTAGCTTTTTAAGTGTTAATTTCATTCATTTGCAAGGTGGCATGAAAGAAGCATGCACCTTCTCGCATTAGTGAAGATGTTTTTTATTTTTTTATTTTTGTTAAGATTAGAGCTTGTTCAATCTCATTTGGAGCTGGCTTGTTTTTTTGACACTTGAATAAGGACAAGCATGATGGAGACAGACACCTCAGTATCAGACTCTATAAAGTCTAAACACGAGAGGACATGCAAAAACCAGTAAGATTCCTGTTCACTCAGAAAATGTATGCATGTAGTTGACTAAGAATCATTTGATTTCCTTGGAGCATACTATGGTCGCTGACAAACATTCAAACAGCTATATAAAATGCATTCTACGATATCATTTTTAAAATCCCACTTAATAGGTGCAAAGAAAGCAGGGGAGATGATAAAGCAGTACAACAAGAGGGATCCAAAAACATTTTTGTATGAGTATGTGCGGTTGCCTGCAGCTACATGTACTGCTAGAAGGCTTCATTCACATCAAACTGGTCTAAATGAAATCGAATTCTTGGACCAGATATCATCAAATTTTAGATCAATCAATTGCACTGTAAAATGTTACTTAGCTGATAAGCATTCTGTAACACATAACAGGAAATTTCTGATTTGTGGTTAATCAGAGAAAAGTGAAAGGGAGATTGGAAGATGGAAACTTTTCTAATTCATACAATGGATGCTGTAAATGTAACTCAAGGCTATCATGACGAGAATGTCCACATCTATAAGGGCCCGTTTGGTTATCATCAAAGTTGTGATTAGACAGAATTTTTTAAGCGCATGTCCAACCAAGGTGGTCTGAACAGGCTTTCTATGAATGGACTATTTTGTTGTATTTTCTACTGTTCTTCAAACAATTTTTCTAGACAAGCATATGTAGCTCAAATCAATAATGGCATATGTAACGCGTGGGTTACTTGATGATGTTTGGGCATGCATGTTGGCAACATGTAGTGTATGTACACATGCGTATGGACACGTGGGCACCTAAAGGTCAAATGTGGATGGTTGAAGATGAGCAGTCTCACCTGTGGGACATTCACACGTGCGGCTTAGGGGTGCCATGCATGTGTACAAAAGATTTGTATTCCTCAAAGTTTATGGAAAATGGGCTAAAACCAACTTAGCATCTAGATTGCCCAATCCACGCTAACGGCTAGCTTTCTAGATGGCCTTGTCTTTGGTGTTATTTAAGCGCTTTTTATTTCCTTTCCTTTTTTTCTTTTTTTCTTTTTTTTGGAAGGTAAGAAAAATTTTATTACCAACCAAGCAGGGCCTAAAGCCAATTACTATCAACAAGGGCCAAAGCCCAAATCTAATGATAAGGGTGTAAGCCCCATTGCACAAGGATAGCCCAAGGAAAAAAGCAAAAACATTATCAAAATGGCACCCAAGCATAGAACATAAGACAAGCATAAAAAAGCTAGTCAATGAAGAGACGCTAGGGCATGCTAAGATGACAAGCCTACCACACAACCTAGAATTACCTTGTATCAACACTAAGGCCTTGGTATCAATTCCCAAGTGGGGTGTGACTAACAGTGGGGGTGTGTGTGTACTAACGTGCTAACAAAAAAAAAAAAAAATGAGTAGACGCTAAGGCAGGCTAAGATGACAAGCCTACCACACAACCTAGAATCTGCACACTATTAAGAAATGAGGAAACGTCTTATTGAAGTTAGTGCCACTATCTGAATAATGATTGTTGATGAACCAAAGAAATATTCCCTGCTGAGACAAGGCTGACCGAACGGAATTCTTTCAGTAACCAAATGGACCCTAAGAGCATCATCAGATGCTATGTGAAGAAGAGAGCATATAATTTCAAAAAAGAAGAGGAAGAAGAAGATATTAGCACTATTTACAATGGAAGAAATTTCAAAAAAATTCAAACATCTTCATGAAGTCGCAAAAGATACCAATGCCTAATCATGGAAAATTGAAGGAACTGACCTTGTTGCCAATATAGCCCATAACACCAACACCAACAGTAGATACCTTCAAGTTTTGGATGTGCCTCCGTAAGCTTCTACGAACCCATATAGTCAGAAAAATTCCAACCATTTTCTTACTAACAACCCTTACATAAGCTGATCTCCTTTTTCTATTCATAACGGATTCTAGATCAAGATCCGGTATCAAAATCATGTCTGATTGTCCATTATCATCACCACGAGTCGACAACTTGAAAGACTTAGATGCTTTGAAAGAGTTAACTGACTTGAAGGAATTCATCCTATCTAGTCCACGTTGAGAAAGCAAGTTCAATGGCATCTCTGGCCATACCAGACCAATCCTTTCAGACCCGCTAAGCATTCTGGTTAACGCCTTAGTTTGGGCCACTGATGTTTCTGAATTCATATTGTAGTCCGTCAACCTAAGGCAATGTAACCTATTCAAACTCTTCCCGGAAGATTGCTTCTCGATATCCACTTCTTTCGGTAGGCATGAATCAGTCTCTCCCAAGCGGTGGGCTTCCTCACAGAATCTGGATTCCTTTCCGTTTGTGGGAGATCCATCGTTGTTCATATTAAAACCAAAAAATTTTTCATCCACCGGATGGACTTCTCTATCACTGTCACTATCAGTTTCAAGCAATATCTCGTCTTCAATAACCGGAACATCATCTGATGGCTTGAACCTCGATGGAGAAGGAGGATCACTGTGACATTTGAACTTTTTCTTGACAGGTTGAATTTTATTTAATGTTTCCCGGATAATATATTCCCACTTTGGAACTGGTCGGTTGTCCTCAGCGCCGAAGATGTTGCCGGCATTTAATGGAACGATCTCCTGAAGACTGCAATAAGAGAAATATAAAATTTTAAAGTATTGATTGAAATGCTTGTGAAATATATATTGATGAGCATATATAAAACAGAAAAAAACCCTGAATGTTCTCATATTTCTAATTTTGTGGATTTTATGACCCCTTTGGTCATGAGATGTGATGGTTTTCCTGCCTTCCGCCAAAATATTAGAATGTTCTAATACTTACTGCCACGAAGATAATACTATTGTAATAAAGTGCCATTATCTGAGTGTTTTTCTCCCATTTTTGCAGCATTTTTTGGTCTTCTACAGGATTTAGATGTTGTGGATAGAACTGGTTGCAATACCATAGGACATCCACCCCAAACAGCCCCTTAATGGAAAAAAATATACATGAGACACTCAGCCTCAAAGTGACATTGTCATCTCATGCATCTCCACCTCATAGTTCTAAAACTCAGTAACTCGACCAGAAACTTGGCCAAGTCAACTCAAACTCAAACAGAAATCGTGCCGAATCCCTGTGGAAGTTGCTGAGGATTTTGACTTCGTCCAAACTCAGCTTGACTTGTTGAGTCAGCACGACTCGGTATGACTCGACCGAGTCATTTGCTTGAGTTGAGAGCCTTTTAATTGAAAGGAAAGTGCAGGTAGTGTGATTTGAACCCATGACCTCAACCAAGCTAGCAAACAGCATCTACCAGATGACCACACACTGTTTTCATGTTTTAAACAACATATTTTTATATTCATACTATTTTAAGTGTCTATTATTAGTGTAATTAAATTCATAGTTTAATTATTAAATATCGAGTCTTCCAGTGGATATTGAGTCGAGTCATGTTGTTGTTGTTTTTTTTTTTTTTTTTTCGAGTTTTTAAACTATGACCCAGCTAATCTTAGCATATGCCGCAAGTAAATCACAAGTGTAATAACATAAATGCAAATGAAATGATGAAAGAGACCCGTTAAATCCTTGAGTAGACAAACAGAACATTTACACCATGACTTACAAAAATATTTTGTAGGTCATGGTATAGAATCTCACACCTCGTGCCCTTACACGCTTTAATAAAACGGAGTGGCTAAGTGTAAAAATCGACACTTAATAGAGGTCACCCAATCTTTACTAATATGCATCTTAGTACTAAAAATGTATTGGGATGAAGCCATTCTCCTTGCTACCTATATAATCAATTGAACTCCAACCAATGGTCTCAAAAGCAACCACACAATACAAGTTTTACAGCCTCGTGCATCTTTGTTTATCCTACCTCTAGAAGTGTTTGATTGCACTTGCTTTGTCCACATTCTTGGACCATCCCGCACCAAGCTAGGAACCCAATCTTTACTAATATGCATCTTAGTACTAAAAATGTATTGGGATGAAGTCATTCTCCTTGCTAGCTATATAATCAATTGAACTCCAACCAATGGTCTCAAAAGCAACTACACAATACAAGTTTTACAGCCTCGTGCATCTTTGTTTATCCTACCTCTAGAAGTGTTTGATTGCACTTGCTTTGTCCACATTCTTGGACCATCCCACACCAAGCTAGGACCACAATCAATAAAATGTGTGTTCTTAGGGTATTCAAACTCTTAGAAAGGGTACAAATATTAATGTCCTGTAAATTGGAAAAGATACGTTTCTAAGGATGTCACATTCTTGGAGAACGTACTTTATTTTAATTCACTAAACAATAAACATACTCTTGCAACTCTTCCACTTCCTGCCATAGACGAGTCTCATATTGAAGTGCCAAACCCCACTCCGACCAACAAACTCAGGGTAAACTCTCCAAGGAAGAAACTTCCTACTCTTCTCGACACTGGTACTCTTCAATGTTGAAACTAGAACAAGTGGATCTCCCAATTGCCTTTTGCAAAGGAACTTGGTCTTGTACTCATCATATCATTGGTAACTGTCTCATACAAATATTTCTCTCCTTCTTACTGGTCATACCTTCCATCTATATCATATGTATCTATCCTAACCAAGATTACAAATGCTCTAGGTGTCCCTAAATGGAAAGCAGTCCTAGTAAAAGAGATGTCGGCCCTTGGAGAAAAGAATACTGGGGAGTTAGTCACTCTTCCACATGGCAAACTATCTTTGGGTGCAAATGGGTGTTCACCGTTAAATACAACGCTAATGGATTGATAAACAGATATAAAGCACAGTTGGTTGTCAAGGGCTTCACTCAAAAGTACATAGAAGATTACAACGAAACTTTTGCCTCAGTGGCCAAATTAAAAACTGTCTGCATCCCCTTGTCTATCGCCATGAATGGTAATTTGCCTCTGCATCAATAGGACATAAAAAATACGTTTCTACGCGGTGATCTTCACGAAGAAATATGTATGGCCCTTCCTCCTATTTTTTGGCCTAAGGGAGATATTGGCATAGTCTGTCGTCTTTGGAAAGCTTTGTACGGCCTAAAACAAATGCCTCGGCCTTTGTTTTCAAAGCTTGGTAATACAATTTCCAACATTGAATTTAAAAGGAAGCACCATTGATTATTCTATATTTGTAAAACATATAATATAAATGACAATACGACAATTCTTGTCTTATATGTTGATGATATCATTCTAACTAGCACAAACGCAACTGAGATAAACAATGTTAAGAAACTCCTGGCCTCGTCATTCGAAATGAAGGATTTAGGGCTGTTAAAGTACTTCCTTGGAATTGAGGTGGCTCACTTAAAACAAGGAATCTTTTTATCCCAATGTAAGTATGTGTCGGATCTTCTCTTTAAGGTTGGTTTACTTGGTGCTCGTCCAATTGACATACATATTTAAATAAATCATAAGTTATATGAGAGACAATTAGACGAAATTGATAATCCAAGCATGTATCATCGACTAGTGGGTTGACTAATTTATCTCAACTTTACTCGTCCTAAGATCTCTTATGTGGTTAAAATTGTAAGCCAATTTATGCAACGACATTGTCATCATCATCTTGAAACAGTCTACAAATTCTTTGTTATCTGAAAGTTGCGCCTGGTCATGGTCTTCTCTATTCAAATCATGATCATTTGAATATAAGTGGTTTTTACGATGTTGAATGGGTTGACAACTCCTCTAATCGGCACTCTACTATAGGGTATTGCACGTTTATAAGAGGAATATAGTTACTTGGAAAAGTAAAAAGCAATTTGTTGTTGCTCGCTTCTCAATTGAAGCCAAATATCACACAATGGCTCATGTAGCGTGTGAATTCTAAAAGTGAAAGCCATCCTTCAGAATATGGGATTCACTACATAGCAATAATCAAGCAGCCATACATACTACATCCAACCCCGTCTTCTGCAAACGCACAAAGCACATTGAAGTTGATTCTCATTTCATTCAACAGAAATTAATTGCCAAGCTTCTGCATACACCCTTTCTTCGTTTACAAGATCAGTTAGCAGATGTCTTGATGTAGAGTGGGTCGCAGACACTTTCATGGCAAAGATGGACCAGAGAAGGTCCGATCGGAGGCAGAAATGATCCGGACAGTCAGAACCTTGAAACAGTCGTATCTCGCCAACCGGGAGGAGTTTTTCGACATATCATATATGATTTTGGTGTAGGAGAAGATATTGTAGCCAACCAACCTGCTACGAAGGGTTATCGACGGTCAAAAGTTTATTTTATTTTCGTTTTTACTATAAATAGTAAGTTTTAGTTTGAGTATAACTTTTAATCCTTTGAGTTGTAGGAGTCGTGCCCAACATGAAAAGGGCTTAGAAAAGTTAGGAGAATAATGTGGTTAGGCCAAATTGGATACTAACCATTTTTGGCCGAAAAACATGAAGTCTAGTAGGAATGGAGACCATCTATAAATAGTAATACTATTTATAGTAAGTCACGTTTTTAGGGTGTTTGAATTGGAATTTGAGTCTAAAACTCCGTCCTAGGTTTGAGCTCATTATTTAAAGGATTGTAATTTCGTTTTTTACCATCAATCAATTATTTCGAATTTATTAGAAATTATTTCTACTTTTATCCATTGTGGATTCGAGGAAGCTCTGTGAGGAGTCCAAAGAGCTCCTTGGATTCGGAGTAGATAACCCCTGAGGAAGACAATGATCAACCTCATCACGTCCATCCCTATGTCATGTATTCACCAAAGCCACATCAACAGTGTGCCTTAAGACCAACAATATCAAGCACGACATGAACGATATTCTTGAACCAGCTTGAGAGGGAGTGCTAGTGTACAAAACTTAGTATACACCTACAATGTACACATGTCGAGTGCCATATGTTGATTAGGAATAGAGGATCTAATCCAGTTTTTATCTTTATCTCCTTATGTCTCTTCTTGTAAAACATCTTCTCTACCTCTGTAACCTTTTCTTGGGAATATAATATTAAAGAGAGGGGAAGAGAACACAACTCTCCTCTCATGATCTCTTCTCCTAATTTCACATACATGAATCTGTTTGAATAGAAATTTCCCAGCTAAATGCCTTTAGTCCCATCACTGATGACAATTAAATAGGAACAACCCTGGTAGAAAATGAGCATAAATGTTTTTGCTGCTGCAACAAAATGAAGCCCAAGGCTATAACGACACGAGTAGAGAGGACCCAAAGTCAATGGATGGCCTATTTGGAGTAGGGAAGAATCCTAGTTTTCAGAATTTCTCCATCCGAATGTCAGATATTCAGTTTCTACAAAAACGTCCTGAGCAAAGCGGAAACAGATTAGTACCCTTTTTTACCAATCCCACTTCAACTGAAAGGTATAAGGCTACCCTTTCCGATTCAATCAGTGCTGCCTCACATGCAAACAGGCCCAAATGAACATAATTGATACAGTACCACCTATTCAGATATCAAAGTAGAAGGGCAAGAAAGATGAAGAAACTGGAGGTGCCTCATACACTCACAATCTAGTAGTGTCCTCTATCTGAGCAACTGGTCTAACTATTCTAAACCTACTCGATGGCTTTTTTTCTTTTTTTTTTTTGTTATTTATTTATTTATTATTATTATTTATTTATTTTTTTACATTTTAGGGATAATAAAAGACTGTGCTACTGTACCTTGCACTAGGTACCTACCCGGGTTACTTTCGCAAACCGAAAGCCACATTGGGGTACTTCCATAAGATCCACCCATCCATCATGTGTGCTGTCTCATGTTAACCATTGGACCCAAAAATGTGATAGTCCAAAACTCAAGTAGGCCACACCATAGGTGACAATTGGGATGGAGTGCCAACTGAGTCAGGCCCAACATGGCGTTTACATGCCATCCAATCCATTCATCTGACCTGCCTCATCAGGATGAAATAATTGCCCAAAATCACAGTATTCTAAAGCTCAGGCGGACCATACCACATGAATTTAGAGGTTTTAGGTCTCATTTTTTGGGGTGGCCCACCTGAGTGTTGAATACTTAAATCTGCCTGATTTTTGGAATCAAAGCCAAACAAAGGCTGGTGTACCTGATGGAGGGGTGTATTTCATGCACTTTCCCCCACATTAGAGAAAGTAATCTCAGTAGGTACCTAGTGCAAGGTACACAAGCGTTTTTCATAATAAAAGGCATTTGGAACTAACATGAAAGCATGTGGACAGGTTACATTTTATCTGGGTACATGCACCAGTGTCGAGCATATGAATTCTTGTACAAAAACTTGCTAAATTTCCCAAAAAATGAGATATCAGATGCAGATGTGTACAGTTAAACTCTTGCTTTTGTGTTGACAAGTATCAAATTTCCAGCCCTAATGATTACGACATGGAAATGGCATGTTTAGACAGTATAACACACAAGATTAAAGTCCCATGAAGTATCACCAAGCAAATGACCATGAAAGGAAGAAAATAAAAAAGAGTATTGATAGGTGGATGTGGAATAAAATAGCATAGGTACAATGCTTGCACTTCATGTCGCTGCTCAGATGCCCTGCTCCGGTGTTAAAATCCATTGATAACATAAGAAGAGATTTCCTGTGGTATGGGAAAGAAAACCAGAGGAAAATCCATCTCCTTGAATGGAAGGAAGTCTGCAAGTTATTCTGAGAAGGTGGCGCCAACATCAAAAACCTGAAATTCATGAATCTCGCTCTGCTCAGCAAATGGGCTTGGAGTTTAGGCGCCGAAAGAGATGCTATATGGTCCTCAATAATCAAAGGAAAGTATGGCTCCCCTCCAGGCAGTTGGTGGACCAAAGACTCCTTGTCCTACAAGGCATCCTATCTTTGGAAAGGGATTCTTCAGGCAAAGAAAGCAATTCTCTAGAATATTAGTTTCGAGCTGGGCAACGGTTCTTCCATCCGCTTCTGGGTAGACTTATGGGTGGGGGATGACGTCCTGAAAAAATCGATTTCCTAGCATCTACCGCCTAGCTCCCGATAAAAACATCTTCATCCATAACTGCTACTCAGTCACGCCTGCCCAAATTGTCTGGGACATTAGATGCTCAAGGAACCTCTACGATAGTGAACTCTCAGAATATATGGATCTCCAGGATTGCATATCCAAGACCATGCCGCAACATCACTTGACTGACAGTCTCGTCTGGAAGATGGACAAATCCAGCTCCTTCACATTCAAATCTCTCTATTCTCAGATCTCTCCAACATCAACCCCGTCTACCCCTGTTTCCCCCTTCATCTGGAGGTACTCAGCGCCCACCAAATTCATTTGTTTTGGCTGGTTGGTGGGCCGAAACAGAATCCTAACCATAGACAATCTCAGAAAGAGGGGAATGCAGATCGTTAATGTTTGTCTTAGCTGTATGCAAGAGGCCGAGTCAGTGAATCACCTTATGGTGCACTGCTCTTATATTTCCCAAATATGGGTGGAATTCTGCCAGCGCTTCTCGATCAGTTGGTGCATTCCAGACACGGATTCCAATCTTCTTTTGTCCTGGCATGGTCTCAATCTAGGAAAAATCAGATCAACCATTTGGCGCATGGCTATTCTTGCTATCTGGTGGTCTGTTTGGGAAGAGAGGAACGAAAGATGCTTCAATGATAATTCTTCTCCAGCTATCGCAGTGGGGTCCAGGGCTAAAAGAATGTTGGTCGAATGGGCGTACAATGTCAAGGATCTGAAAAATTATGATCTTAGTTTCTTAGGATGTTAGGGGCTTTCTGCTATCTCAGCAGATCTGCTTCTCTTTCCTGTTTTCTGTTTTTCTTGTTTTAGTTCTCTGTTTTTCCTGTTTTCCTCTTAATGAATTTCAGTTCGCTGCTTTTAAAAAAAAAAAAATAGTATTCACTGAAGTTTAAATCCTTGGTTTTTTTATGAGACATTTACCCGAGCACATATATATCAGCAGGCTCTTCCATGTCTAGCCAATCTTTAATATCTAGGTCATCAGGCGGCAATCTTCCTCCGACATTCCACGTGCCAACACAAATCCTGCAATACATCAAAACTGCAGTTCAGGCAAGAATTGGCATGCAAAAGGGCCACTCAGCAACCTTGTTTCTATTGGATGAGAACAAACATATATCATCAGAGTCTATGGTTGTCAATGAACTGGGCCCAGGCCAAGAACACCCAAATTTTCGAACAGGGCTGGCCCAACAGATCCAGTCTGACCAGTTCAAAATCCAGGCCAAAGACAACCCCAGGAGAAGGAACGACATACCTGAGTTCTTTGGTGTTTATATATTGCGCACGACAGGTCTCTGAGTTTCGTCTTCTTAACTTGGAAGGAAAACACTCTGAAAGACAACAAATGGTTTTCTTCCTTAAGACAAGACATTCTCAGCTACAATTCACACCTCAACAGACTACAAAGTGCATCCCCTAAATGCTAACAGAAAAGGAAGAAAATTTACGTGCGGGTGTCCCAGCACATTCTGTTCATGAAGTCATTGAGAGTGAACATCTTATGCATTTTACCATTCAGGAAAAGTTGATGATCCGTCATGGAAATGGAGCTTTGTTTCTGACTAGTTACACATGACACACATTTGCAGGTTCTGGACCATTCATCTGGTGGGTCCAATGGATGATGGCCCACACCTCCAAGTTCACATAGATTGGATAATTCAATATCCATCGAAATAAAAGATATTTGTTTTTTGAATGCAGCCATGTACTTGTAACTTTTTAGCTCGTCGAACTGAACAGTTGAACTTCAAATTCTCCGCTCCCGTGGTAATGGGCACCTGATGTTTAATCCATGTGTTCTACATACAGTTTTTAAAAGGTGGATAGAATTCCAAGTCCATGAGTGACTTAACCCGACGATATTTGGAGGGGGATTTTATGGGATGGGGATTTTATAGGATAGGATAGCTATAAAACCAGAGAGACATGGAACAAACTAGCTTTATGAGCGACAATCACATAATACTCCAGAGAGACGTCTTCATTTCATCCACCTAGATCTAATTCTACAAGTAACAACCTTCTCAAACTCTCCACTTTCATGAATTATCAACCCAACCCATCAAAAATAGCCATTTTTGGGTAATTATTGGTCATCAATCTTAACCAGTTCCTCATTTCCTCCTTGTCTCTCCATTGCAAGATAGTCTCATTTTTCTGGTATTCAAACATGCCCAGGCATGTGGGTCCATTAGCCGGCCAACTTAGATCTAATCAAAAGTGTCCCTGAGAATATATCTTGATTTTTAGAGAGTTCAAATGATTTTTCCAGAATTTTCAGCTAATCTTGAGAGTGTTTTAAGGGTTTTTCGCACAACAACAAAAAACTTCTTTTTCAGATTTGAAGCTCAATCCGATTCTTTGGTTGAGAGTTCTTACTGAAGATCAGGAGGGGCCATAACAGTATTTTAGCAACATTTTAAGCCTAAGACCATCAGCTTTTTGGTGTTGATTTGAGTTCATCGCATCAAAACCCCTCTTTAGAGTTGCCTTCAGACCCGATTCCTTGCTTTCTTTGGTCATCTTTCTAGCATTTTATGATCTTCAGCCTTGGATATTTATTTTCAATTTCCTTCCATGAGATTTCTTTTGTAGTGAGTGGCTGGTATTGCAGTCAGTCTCTACATCAATTGGTAACAAAGCACCACTCACTCTGAGGATTTGGGACCAGATTTATAAGTTCATGAGCTTCAGCTTATGTACACTTCTGGCACAACATTCCATACATGTCCGGGTCATGCTTCCATGATCCAAATTGAAGACACTGAATTCCCAACAGAACCCACTGTTTGGCTAAGGCGTACGCAGGAAAACTTCCAGAATGGAAGATCCTAAACCTTTGATCAATGGCCAGCAAATAGATGGTTAAGGAGAAAATAAAGCAACAATCCGCATTCGATGGATACTAATTCAAAGATCAAGAGATTGTGCTTTTCTAGCCTAGGAGGTTACAGGACACCCACTATTGATAGTGGGCCTCATCAGATCAATGGTCTGCAAACAAGACCCTGTTTCCTGCCAAATCAGAAGGATAGGAACCATAATATAACTGAGAAATCTTTCCTTGTACTTGGGATTCATATCCCAACTTAGGTCACCATTTTACAAAGGACTCTAACCATTTGATTTTAAAAAATAATAAAATAAATAAATGCAAATATGTTTACTGATCAACAGCGTGGATGCACCAAAACCAATCAAAATGAAAAATAAATCTCATCAAACTTAGAATTGAATGGCCAATAACAAAATATACTATCATCCAAATCAAAACAAGCACTCACCTGATTTCTTGTAGGCGTCACCCAATTCCCGTTCCCCTTCCTGTTCCCATTCCCAGTCGCACGTTTCTGCTGAAAGAAGAAAAAAGACACAAAAACATAAAAATAAGAATGTACAGATCAAATTGAAATTCCTGCAGTAAAACAGGCCAAACGAGAAAAAAAAAAAGGAAATGAAACCTTCTACTTCACAAAAAAGAAAAGAAAAAAAGAATATACAGCTCAAATTGAAGAGGTATGATCATATAAAAAGCACAGTACATAAACTTTCAGATACATCATTCCCCCTCTTTCCCACCAATGCATCATGCATGTAGAACATCCTAGTCATGCCAGAAGATAAGCCACACCACAGATCACCTTCCATGAAAATCTAGCCCATCCACTCATTGGCAGGCCATACCTGTGCATTGAATAAAACAATTGGCTGCCCATTGATCTGGGCCCCACTATAGCCCCACCTTTTGCACAGTTCACATGTCCTACACAGGTAACACGCTGGTTGAAAGATGAGCTTGCATGTGAAATCGAGCTTAGGATCAAACAGACAGAAATTCTAAATGGATTCTTCCAATTCACACTGTCAACATATGCAGGCTGAAGATCACCACCGTAAAATTCAACGAGACCATTAAAAAAAACACCAATCTTCTAAAACAAAGAAAATTTCAATCCAGAAATTCAAATAAGGGGGGGAAAAAAACAAGAAAGACCGAAAACCAGAATCCTCAAAAAGCATTCCAGGCACACCCTTTACTCCAATCTCCACAGTCGAATTCAAAGAAAACCCAAAAATCAAAATTACAAAAAAAAAAAGAAAAAAAAAAGAAAAAAAAAACCAATAAAATTATCCTATAATTCCAACCTTCTTCATCATCATCGACTTCGCTCTCGCTGTCGCGCTCGTCGGCACTGAAATCCGACTCCCCCGACTGTCTGTTGAGCCATTTCTTCAGCATAGTTCTCGGCCAGTGCAGCTGTAGGCATGTGCAACCGAAACAAAAGATTTCAACCCAATCCAACTGCAATTTTCCCCCACCAAAGTTCAAAAAAGAAAAGAGACAAATAGCCTAATCAAGATAACTACATTAAAAGCTTCTATAATTCAAATTCAAATCCCAACAAAGGAATCCGACAACAAAGCAAACTGAAATTACAGGAAATGGATATACCTCTCTTTGATTTCTGGGATTCTGCTTCATCTCTCTTGAATCGACATAGGAAAGTTCTTGCTTAGCTTGTTGTCTTCCAAACGGCTCTCGAGGATTGATTTTCTAAGGTAAACGTAATTGCATTGTAAATACGTAATGTCTATTTCCATACGTAATTACCGCATTGTTTTCGAGGATTGACTTTACTTTTACTTCTTTTCTACGCTAAAATCGAGGATGCTGCTAAATATTTGTGGGCCCACCGTGATGTATTTGGATTTTTCACACCGTTCATCTGTTATGCCAACTGAATTTAGGGCATGATCCAAAAACAGATCTAGATTTAAATTTCAAGTGGACCACACCACAGGAAAAATTTAATCAAACACCCACCGTTAAAAACTTCATGGGGCCACTGTTTACTTTGGTGTGGGCCACTTCAATGCTGGATCTTCCTAATTTTTTTGGATTATGCCTCAAAATTTCATTTTAAAGCATATGGACGATGCGGATATGTCATATACATCATGGTGGGGCTCAAAAATTTAAGTTAATCCTTTTGGACCTATTTGCAAACAGGGTGAAATTGTAATAAGCTGGTATTTAGAGGGCATTCACAGTGAATTTGAAAAATTAAAGATGCCCCTTTTATAAGAACCAACTGTCTTTTTGACTATTCTCTCCGGCCTGGTCTGGTAATCCGCAAACTACTGAATAAAATATCCTAATCGGCTAGTTAGGTCATCGTTATAGATGATCAAGACCGTTCAATAGCTAATATCCACCATTATTAGATAAAATTATAACTCCAAGCCTCCAAAACGAATCCTAGATGTCCGATCTATTGATAGATGTAATTATAGATTCATCAACGGTTTAAATTTCAAGCCCGTTTTTAATGGTAATTATTTTACTCGTGTTCATAGAAATGATCTTTACTCCCTCTTTTTTTTTGCATACAACCCCTTCTCTAACTGCCGCGCATGAATTCTGTTTCTAGACGCTCCCTGGGACACGTGTGGGATGTCCGGAACGTTCATTGGTGGTCCACTATAAGTGCAAGAAGAAATGAATGGTTATGAAGGGAATAATTAATGGTCGGTCTAGATTCACCCTGCATATCTTGCTCACCTACTAGGTTGGTTGGCCAGATTTTCCGGACATGACACATCCATCAATGGGACCACTCTTTGAACATCCCAGATCCTACACTCGTGTGCCACGGTCGCACGTGTGGTGCATTTGTGTCTGGCGCTTGAAGTTGGGCCTCGTGGAGATATCATATTCTATTGGGGATTGATATTTACACCCTTTTTTTTTTGCATATACCGCTTTTGGTGAAAGAAAAACAGAGTAGAAGTAATTGCCGTCTGCAGACCATCCACGTGACTAAGGTAGAGAAAAGGGGTCAAAGAAGTAGAGAAAAGGGGTGAATGTGTCAAAAGGATGGGGTATAATTGTTTTAGTTCTATAAATGGTGGCAGTGGTCTCGAACTGAAATCGATCGGTGGGAATGGTTTGGACGGTGATAGATAACGAGAGATGCAGGAAAACGTAGAAAGAATAGGACGTGTTTGGCTGCTTATCTAATTCTAAATAAGAAGGGCTGTTTTGTAGCTGACCAAACAAAAAATCCTATTTTGACGGCTCTGATTGAGTTATTTACAAGCCAAGGGCAATCCAAAAGTGCCTCATCGTAGGGCTGGTAATGGGTTAGACGGACTGACCTTACAAGGCCACCCCTTGGGCTCCTATAGTGTTAGATATGAGCTCACGGGGTCCACTTATAGACAACCATTAGTGGGTGGGTCCACTTATAATGAGTCCTACTTAATGGAAACGGATTGGCTACTCCTGCCACCAGCCCAGTGCCTGGTGATCGGTGCTCTGAGGGGCCACCATGATGTATGTGTTTCGTCTACACCGCTCATCCATTTTTACCGATCATTTTAGGAATTGATCTAAAAAATGAAAGGATATAAATCTCAGGTGGACCACACCAAAGGAAAACAATAGTGATTGGATATCCTCTATTAAAATCCTCCTAAGGCCCACTGTACTGTTTATTTGACATCCAACCTGTTGATTAGGTCATACAACGTAGATGAAGGGAAAAAACAAAGATCAGCTTGATCCAAAACTTTTATAGCCCCTAGAAGGTTTTTAGGGGAAGACACTCTTCAACACTGTTTCCTGTAATGTTGTCCCTTTGAGATTGGGATGTACCTCGTTTTTAGTCTCATGACATAAAATGATATGAAAAAATAGATGGACGGGATGGATGAAACACATACATCATGGTGGGGGCCACAGAGCACCGACCATCAGCCATTGGCTGGTTGCAGGGTGAGTAACTAATCCGTTACCCTACTTAATAAGGCTATTCGTGGCCCACTTTCAGGGAAACAGATTGCTGCTCCCTGGTCGGTGCTCTATGTACCCAAACATGATGTATGTGTCTCATCCATGCTGTCCATTCATTTTTCTAGATAATTTTATAGTATGAACTAAAAAATGAGGTAGAACAAAATCTCAAGTGGGCCACACAATGTTGATTGAACTCTCACCATTAAAAACATCTTAGGCGACAAAAGTTTTGGATCAAGCTGATATTTATTTTTTTACCTTCATACAGGTCCGTGTGACATTAATGTACATGTTGGATATCAAATAAACATTACAGTGAATGCACATGTTGAATATCAAATAAATATTACAGTGGGCCTCAGGAGGTTTTTAATGGCAAACATTCATTCACTACTGTTTTACCATGGTATGGTCCACCTGAGATTTTGATCTACCTCATTTATGGAATAAATTATTAAAATGATGTGTAAAACTGAATGAATAGTGTGGATAAAACACATAGATCATGGTAGGGCCCACAGAGCACTGACCACTTGCCAAACCGTGTCCTACTTTCAGCTTGCTTGCAGATTTGGGCCCAAATCAGCCCCATGAGCTTTGTCTGCAATTCCAAGTTTGTCCCACCTGGGCCACCCTGAAATATAAAAGGGGATCCGAGGGCATTTCAGTCATATTAAATTTGTATTGGCCCATTACAATGATCATGTGGCTGTGGTCCTTATCTCTCTTCCAATTAAATAATCCTTTCTCCTTTCTACAATTAAATAAACTTAATTAAAAAATCATTTAAAGAAGATATTAACGGTCTTAAAGACAAAGCCTTTCCCAACTTTGCAAATTCCACGCGCAAGGGTATAACCAACCCTGTACACACCCCCCATGTGCCAACGTGGAATAAGAGAAAACGGATATGGGCCATCCATCAGGTGGGCCCCACTGTTTAGATAACCTGGAAAGAAAAATCCATGCTGGTGTATGCACGTATGGTGGACAACAGTGACAGAAAACAAATAGACGGATAGGAAAATTTTGATCCTGTGATGCATTTTTTTTCGCATGATCAAGACCATTGGAGGAGAGAATGGCTTGATTTTTGTGCCAGATTATCTATACTGTAAGATCGACCTGATGGACAGTTTGGATTTTTCCACGTGGAGACCTGAATGGGGCAGGTCTACCTACAATGAAGGGTCTTTTATTGCCAATATGAGTGGTGGATCCCAAGAGATTATTATAGATAGTCAGGCTTTAACAGTAAGTTTGGCAGAAAAGCATTAGGAGAAGGATCCATTCTTAAATTGTCACCGTCCGATCATGCAAGTACGGACCTCTATGGTGGACCCCACATCCTAGTAAGTGGTGGTAGGCGGCATACCACTTTGGGCTTGTTTGTTTTCCGGTGTGCGCTGGTAAATATTTACCAGGTAAATGAGTAATAATTATTTTCGTATGTATTCACTGCATGCCTGATTTGACTACTAACTTTTTTTGACACTGAGGAAGACGAAAGCATTACAAAATATATATGAGTCTAGCTGTGATGCATTTCACTTATCCACACTGTTCATCAATTATGCCATTTGAATTTATAGTATGAACAGAAGAAAAAATGAAGTATATCCAAAATTCAAGTAGACCACACCATATGAAAAAGGGAATCGAATACTTATCGTTGAAAATTTTGTGGGGCCACTATTTATTTTGGTGTGGGCCACCTGAATGTTGTATCTGCTTTATTTTTTGTATCATGCTTCAAAATATTATAATAAAATTGATAGACGGAACAGATATATCATATACATTATGGTACAATTCAAAAATTAAAATTATCTCTTTTGAATTTGTTTTAATGACACAAATACCTATAAATTTTCAAACACGCCCTACTAATTACTTATTTACATTGTATTTACACTAGCTTTGGAAAAACAAATGGTCATTAGCACTTTGTGCGAAATGGAGAAAATACTCTTAAGAGTTGTTTGTTAATGCAGAAATCAGAAAGCTGTAGGTGAATTCTTTCGATTGGAGTTTGGCTTAATGGTGAACACGGAATGCGGTATATAAATTTTTCTATTAAAAAGAAAAAAATTTGTTTCCAAAATTATTCCTATGAAAAAAAATTTCTCTTTAAATTGTTTGTACAATGCAAAACAATTTTTAACGTGTGAAACTTCTTTATGCCCCCACTATGATTTATGTATTTGATCCACACCGTCCATCAACCTTTTCAGATCATTTAAGGTATGAGCCAAAAAAAAAAAGCAGCAGGTCGAGGTAATAATTGGACCACAAGGTGGGGATTGAACATCCACCATTAATAACTTCTTGGGAGCTGGAGAAGTTTTGGATCAATTTGATATTTGTGCTTTCACTTCATCCATGTCTACATGACCTTGTGAATAGGTTGGATAGTAAAAAAAAAATAAAAAATCACAGTGGCCCTTAGAAAGGTTTCAATGGTGGATGTCATTATCACTTAAAGTATCATTTGGTGTGGTCCATTGGAGTTGTGAACTTATTTCATTTTTAGGATCGTACATTAAAATGATATGATAAAAGCAATGAACGACATGGATAAAGCAATTACATCACGGTAGGCCCCACAAAGCCGTGCCTAGACGGATTACTGTCCGGGCGGGGTAGGACGCAATCCGTGTCTGAAGCCGATGGGCTGGGGACGAGATTGGGAAGCAGATTGGTTGGCGTATTGACGTTAGCAAGTTTTGTGGGTCCCATCATGACGTATTTGTTATATCTGAACCGTCCATCTATTTTTTCGAGCTAGTCATAAGGCTTGACCCGAAAAAAAAAAAGACAGGTTTAAAGATAAAGTGGACCACAGTGCAAAAAGAGGTGGGGAATTGAACGTTTACCATTGAAACCCTTCTGGGGATCACAGAAGTTTCGGATTAATATGAAATTTGTTTCTCCTCTTCATCCAGATATTTTTGACCTTATGAATAGATTAGATGGAAAATAAACGTTATAGTGGGCCTTGCGAATTTTTTAACAGTGAAAATCATTATCCCGCTGCTATTTTTGGTGTGGTCCATTTGAGTTTTGTATATGATTCATTTTTTGGCTAATGCTCTAAAATGATCTCAAAAAATGGATGAACGGTGTGGATATAATAAATACATTATTATAGGGCCCATGTAATTTTGATCTCCTTTGAACCGTTCGTACAACTCGGAGCTCGAGGCAGTCAGCACTTGTCTTTGCGCGACATGTATCTACACCAGCTATACAGCTAGTGTGTGGTACAGAAACGGATTGGCTACTCCCCATGCCACCAGTCCGGGGACGCGGATTAGATAATGAAATATTGAGTAGCGAGACTCGCTACCGAAGTGACGTCACCAAGTCCTGTGGACCCCACTATGATGTATGTGTTGTATCCACATCGTCCATTCATTTGGAGATAGTATTTTAAGGCATGACCCAAAGAACAAGGCAGATCAAAAGTTTTAGTGGACCCCACCATAGAAAACAGTGGGAAGGTTGATCCCACCGTTGAAACCTTCCTAAGTCCCACCATGAAGTTTTTCCGAAATCCAACCTATTCAAAAGTTAACAAAGACATTAAATAAGGGAAAACACAAATATCAGCTTGATCGAAAACTTTCGTGGCCTTTAAAAGTTTTTAACGGTGTCATCACTCTCCCCACTATTTTTTTTTTGTGGTGGGGTCCACTGGAGCTTTAGATGTGACTCATTCTTTGGATCTTACCCTAAAATGAATGGATGGCGTGGATACAAAACATACATCATGGTGGGGCCCATGAAACTTGGTGACGTCACCACAGTAGCAATCTTGATACTCAACCTGTCAGTAGCCAATCTGCCCCCCAAGCCCGGTGGTTGGTAGTCGGTGCTCTATGGGCCCCAACATGATGTATGTGTTTCATCCATTCCGTTCATCCATTTTTACATATCATTTTATGTTTCTATCCCAAAAATAAGAGGGATATAAATCTCAGGTGGCCACACCACAGGAAAATAATAGTGATTGGATATCCACCATTAAAATCCTCTGAAGGCTCACTGTACTTTTTATTTGACATCCAATCTGTTGATTAGGTCATACATCCCTAGATGAAGTGAAAAAACAAAAATCAGCAAGTTTATATATATTTTTGTTTTCCCTTCATCCATGTCTGTATGATATAATGAATAGGTTGGATGACAAATAAACATCAATGTGGGGCCAAAAAAGGTTTTAACAGTGGAAATCATTATCCCCACTGTTTCCTGTGGTATGATCCACTTGATATTTGGATATGCTTCAATTTTGGACTCAACCCCTTAATTTAGATGGAAAAAAGGATGTACGGTGTAGACAGTGCACATACATTCAAGGTGGGCCCAACTGAGTTTACTTAGTACGATAAGTAATCCATCTCCGACCACTCTTCCAATAATACAATGATGAAAATGTTCTTTCTAAAATGAATATCAGAGAATAATATGCCTGAAGTGGAAAGAGTATTTGGAGACTTTGAACAAACTATTATGTCCAATATGCGAGAAGAAATTACCGCCACACTTATACATGCAAATTATTAATTTTTTTATCTGTTTTTATGAATAATGATATTTTAATTTTTCATTAAGTACTTTAGTTTATTTGAATTAAATAGAATAATTTTATTTTCATTTAATAAAAAATAATTTCTTTATAATGTATAACATTTCCAAACAGGAGATAGGGACAAATGTGTCAAATTAACATATTTCAGACATTTCAAATGTTTGTTAATAAACAAGTTGTTTCAAATTCAATACTTAATTTTCAGACTTCAACCATAATTATCAAACAAGTTTTTTGACTTCATATTTCATATTCAGACTTCAAATTTCAGACTCATACATCAAATTTTAGGTTTAGGTTTTAGACTTGGCTTGCACTTAATAATTTAAAAGAGTAAGAAAATATTTAAAATAAAGTTGAGGGTAGCTATGTCGATTTAGAAATGTGTCTCTGATTGGTACGTAACATGAGATTTGGATGTACCCACAAGCAAACAGCCTCCAAGGGTTTGTATTTTATGCACTCAAACCCTCTTCTCTCCATGTGTAACCTTCGTCCATGCCGGACACAGATTACCTGCGAAAGCCTTGAGCCTTTTGGAATGGGAAGCTAGGTGGGAGCCATTATGACATGTGATAAATTAACCTAGTCTATATACTTTACTAGATAATGTTAGGACATGGGCCAAAAAATGAGGTAGTTCCAAAATTTAAGTGGGCCGCATGACACAAATAAGTAGGTAGGAAAATCCCTATTGGTGAAACCTCCTTGGGTCTACCATGTTGTTTATATGCCATCCATATCATTCATAAGGTCAATCCTGGTGAACTAAAAACCCAAAAATATTAGCAAAACCTTAAAATTGTATAGCCTCATGAATGTTTCATTGGTAAACATTCAATCCTCAAGATTTTCTATTATGCAGCTTACTTGAGTATTGGATCTATCTCATTTTTTGGCCCATGCTCTGATATAATGCGGAGAAACAAATAGATGCAATGAATTTCTTAGAAACATCACTATAGGCCCCACCTAGCTTCCATAGCAGGAAATTCTTGTAAAAAGCTTTTGCAGACAAGTCACATCCACCCCCACACTTCCCTTACTACATGTAGCGTGTACCCTATCTCTTCCTCTTGGTGCCCCTCTTTTTACAAGTAGTCCATAGTATATGTTTTCTTCTCCCTCTCTCTTTCTCTACCCAAATGGAGCACTTGCCTATTACAGATAACTATTTTCGCAATATATATATATATATATATGGGAAAAGGTACCATGCGCTCGACCGCATAGTACCTTCCCATAAGGTTGAGTGCTGGTACTATACTAGCGGTCGGATGGTGAAAGTTTCAAAAGAACAGTGAGATTTTATAGGGAGAGTGGAGAAACAAAGCTGGAGTCCACCTGTCTCTCTTATATTTCCTACTGAAGCCTCCTGCATGGTCTACCCTACAAACCTTGGTTGGAGCCTACCGTGGGGTTTTTTGAGAAATCCACCCCGTCCATCCATTTTTTCATATTATTTAAGGGGTTGAGCTTAAAATTGAACCAAATCCAAATCTCAAGTTGATCATATCACAGGAAACCGTGGGAATAATAATTTCAACCATTGAAACCTTGCTAGGCCCCACAGTATTGTAAGTGTTTTATCTACGCCGTTCATCGTTTTTCTCATATCATTTTAAGATATGATCCAAAAAATGAGTCAGGTCCAGGGATCAAGTGGACCACAAGTTGGGGATTGAATGCCCACCATTAAAAACTTCTTGAGAGATGGAGAAATTTCTAAATCTGATATTTGTGTTTTCACTTCATCCACGTTTACATGACCTTTTGAATAGGTTGGATGGTAAAAAAAAAATTCACGGTGGCCCTTAGAAATGTTTCAGCGGTGGGTGTCATTATCACTGCAGCATCCTTTGGTGTGGTCCACTAGAGCTATTGACTTGCTTCATTTTTAGTATCATACCTTAAAATGATCTGAGCAAAGTAACAAACGATGTGGATAAAACACATATCACGTTGTGCCCCACCGAGCCCTGCCCGGACGGATTACCGTCCCGGTAATCCGTCCGGGCAGGGAAGGATGCAATCCACGTTCTCTTTCTTCTGAAATCGGATTGCGTAATGAGTTACTTAAGTGAGCTCTCATCGTACTGAGTAAACTTTGTTGGATCCACTGTGAATACATGTGGTTTATCCACTCCGTCCATCCATTTTTAAAAATCATTTAAGGCGTTGAGACCAAAATTCAAGTATATCCTCTCCTCAAATGGACCATACCACATAAAACAGTTGAAGTATTGATTTCCAGAGTTGAAACCTTTCTAAGGCATGCAGTGATGTTTATTTTTCATCAAACCTGTTCATAAGATCAAACAAAAATGGATGAAGGGAAAGAAACAAATATAAGATTGATCTAAACCTTCCATGGCCCCCAAGAACTTTTCAACGGTAGAAGTTCAATTCACACTCTTTACGTTAGTGTGGTCCACTTGATCTTTTTATAGAGTTTATTTTTAGGCTAAAACCTTAAAATTATCTGGTAAAATGTATGAACGGGTTGGATAAAATGCATGAATGAAGGTGGGTCCTGCAAAGTTTATTCACTAGGCTTAGGGTACCGAGACAGTACGCAATCCGCTTCCCTTTCTTTTGCGTTAGTGCGGTACGGGCGGAAACGGTGCCACTAGCCCGTTGGTGGTGGTCGGTGCTCTATAGGCCCCACCATGATGTATGTGTTTCATCCATTTTTACATATCATTTTATGGCTTTATCTCAAAAATGAAAGGGATATAAATCTCAGGTGGACCACACCACAGGAAAACAATAGTGATTGGATATCCACCATTAAAATCCTCCTAAGACCCACTGTAGTGTTTATTTGACATCCAATTTGTTCATTAGGTCATATAGACATAGATGAAGTGAAAAAAACAAATATCATCTTGATCTAAAACTTTTTTGGCTCGCAAAACGTTTTTAATGATCGACGTTCATTCAACATTGTTTCCTGTAATGTTGTCCACTTGAGATTGGGATATACCTTAGTTTTGGTCTCATATTCGAAAATGATCTAAAAAATAAATGGATGGCATGGATGAAACACATACATTATTGTGGGGCCCATAGAGCACCTACCACCCGCCATTGGATGGTGGCAGGGGAGTAGCAAATCCGTTTCCAGAACGGCCCCGTTTGCCAGGAAGCAGATTGCGGGGCGAGTAACACGCTACCCATAGTGTACTGAGTAAACTTTACGAGGTCCACCATGATTTATATATTTGATCCGCTCTGTCCATCCATTTTACCATATAATATTAGGGCCTGAGCCCAAAAATTAATCATATAGAATGTTCAAATGGACTACACCACATGAAACAGTTGAATTGAATGTCTACTGTTGAAAAATTCTTGGGGGCTAGGGAAGTTTTGGATCAAGCTTATATTTGTTCTCTCTTCATCCATGTCCATATGATCTTATGAATAGATTGGATGACAAATAAACATCACTGTGAGGCCTAACAAGATTTTAATGATTGAAATCATTATTCCCAATGTTTTCTGTGATATGATCAACTTGAGACTTGGATTTGGTTGAATTTTAGGATCAACCCCTTACATGATATGGAAAAATAGATGAACCGGGTGGATTTCTTAAAAAATCACACAATAGGCCCCACCTAGATTTTCATAGCATTACCTTCATGCTAAACCTTTCGCAGGAAATACAGGGAGTCTGATTTTAATAACCGGTTTCTTTTTTGTTTCTTCACTCATCCTATAAAATCTCACCGTCCTTTTGAAGCTTTCACCATCCGACCTATATATATATATATATATATATATATATATATATATATATATATATATATATATATATATATATATATATATCTATATATATCTGGTAGAAGATGATATCACTATTATATTCTATATATAATTAACTAGTAGAAGATGCTACCATGCATGTGAATGACACGACCATCCATGTGGAAGCAAAAGACAAAAATGAAATTGACTCATGCAGCGGCTTGATATTTGGGTCCACCTTACGTCCAGCTTAATGAATGGCTTCAATTCAACATACCTGTGCTATGTTGGGATGCCACTTGTAAGGTATGGGAGAAGTAGGTGGGCAAGGGAAGAGACCTTTGGGTGGCTGTCTATTTTTTCTATCTGATATTTAACTTCATCTGTCGTATTATTTTCATTATCATGATGGGTCGATTTCATTTAAAGGGTTTTCAACAACTCTTTTATTGACTTATACTTTAATTTGTGTGTCGAATTCAACTAATCATGAAAATTTACTCCGCTAAAAAAGTGGGACCCAAAAATAAAGTCAATCCAACCATTACATCATTGTCTGAATTTAGATCAGTTATTGGTGGATGTCTATTACATTCAGTAGTGTGGCCAACTAATAACTTTATAGACTAGATTTTTGGGGCAAACCATCATCAAGATGATGAACTCACTGCACTTGTTGGACGGTGTACACACAAGATGGTGGACTCCACAGCAATTGAATTACATTTACCCATGGGTGAATAAGTAATTCAGTCATTAGATAGACGTGAATTATGTAAGAGGTACCAAACAAAGTTGTTTCCAACCAACATTCACAGAAGACACATTAATTACAAAATATAAAATTAATTGCTGTGAGAAGCGACCGGCACCATCTAGTCGTTTCCCATCGTTGCTATCATCTGACTGACGGACTCGTATTTGGAAGTGACCCCTCCAATACTGTGGTCAGTGGTCAGTGCTCAGCGGGCCCTGTTAGTGGTGGAAGTGGATTGACTGGTGTACCATACACTACCGCCACTGACTTGGCTTGCGTGCGAACGAGTCATGAGAAGACGAGCGCTGACGCTCGTCCATACGGGTATATTTATTATATCCACACCATTCATCCATTTGGCAGATCATTCTAAAATAATTCATATCCAAAACTCAAGTAGATTACATTATAAGTGGGACAACGATTCATCGAGCGAGAATCTTTATTTCCACTGCTCATACAAAAGATCAGCACGATAAAAATAAGTAAATCAAACTGGCCAAGCGAAAAGAGGTTCCTAACCCTTACATTCCATCTGTTTTGTCAGACGGTGAACCCATTATCTCAGTGTTCAAATACAGCCATGGAACCGGACCCCAGCCAACATGAACTTAGATAATAGAAATTATTGAAATATTGTATACTATTCATGCAAGGAATTCAAATCAAACCGTTCAAATTTTGTGGCCCACAATATAAATGTATCGTACCCTAAAAATTGTGCTTATTTGATTATCTAACTGTCAGATTGGTAGACATTCACAGTTACTAATTATTAATATCCAATGGCCCTATTTCAACAATTAGGTGTCCATGCATCAGAGTTTATTGTTAAACCCATTAAGTTTTGGATCATAGCTTAACAACTAGGGTTCCACCGTTTAATCAGATTTAATATTAGTTAATAGGGGAGTGGATTAGGTGTTACTAACCGTGTGAGACCCACCTTGATGATTTTTTTTGTATATCCACACCGTCCATCCATTTTTCCAGATTATTTTAGGTTGTTGCTCCAAAACATAAGGAGATTCAAATCTCAGTTGGACCACACGGCGGGAAATAGTAATGGTGGACCGTTAAAAGCTTTTTCTAGGCTACAAGATGACCAATAAACACTGGGAAAACATTACAAGAGGCCCTGGGAAGTTTTTAACGATAGGGCATTCAATCAACACTGCTTCACGTAGTGTGGTACTTTTCAAGGTTTGGATTTAATTTTTGAGACTACATCCTAAAATGAGCTGCAAAAATGAATGGATGGCATGTATATATATTACATCATCAAGGTGGGCCTAACGCCCACTAAGGTGTTACCCTGGATGACATGTACGACCGATCCACTGTCTCCAGCTGAGAATGGGCAGTAGATTTGAGTGGCCACCGTGATGTATGGGTCTTATCTACACCGTTCATCCAAAATTTTTTTTTCCTATCATTTAAATAGATGGGCATAAAAATGAGGCAGATACAAGCTCAAGTGGACCACACCACGTGAAGCAGCAGTGATAATGATTCTCACCATTGAAACTTTTCCATGACCCACCATCTTGTTTATTTCCTATCCAACCTATTCATAAAGTTACGTGGACTTGGATGAAGAGAAAACAAATATATCAGCTCCATTCAAAACTCCAATGACCCCGGGAAGTTTTCAATGGCAAGTGTTTAATCCTTATTGTGAAGTCCACTTAAGCCTTAGATCTACCTCAGTTTTTGAGTTTATACCCTAAAATGATATGAACGGCGTGGAAAATACCCATGCATCATGGTCCCCACTGAAAGCTGTGGCCAGTTCCCAGCTGGAGACAGGAAGGGGTAGGCCGCAGTCCGCGTCCGGATAACACCTGCTCGGCTCCGAATTAATAGATGGCACGTGTAAATTTATTTTATTTTATTTTTTTATGTAGTTGCGGACAAGGGCATCAAATTAGAATGGCCTAGGTGAGAACACGGTCTCACTCAAGTCTGTGCGGTGCATACTATAAGGTTATCATGGGCCTACCTTGATGTATGTATATATTATTTATTTACTCTTTCCCTTCATTTTTCTAAATCATTTAAGGAAATTATTTCAAAACGCATTAGATGAAATTATCAAGTACACCATATTGTAAGAACAGAGGTGATTGACAGTCCTGTTATTTATTTACCATCCAATCTCTTGATAAGGTTACGCAAAGCCAGTATGAATAAATATCAGCTAGATCCAAAAAATGGTCAATCACCGGTGTTTCTTATGGTATGGTCCACCTGATAATTGAATTTGCTTCATTTTTCGAGTAAAGTCCTAAAATGATCTTGGAAAAATGGATGAACGGCGTAGATACATAAGAAATACATCAAAGTGGCCCCACGGCAATGATCTCTCCGACTCGGGTGAGGCCGGGGCGTCACCCACTCCGCTCTCGCATCATGTTGGCGTGCTGGTTAAAGGTGTTGTACTCTTTTTTTTGGTCCATTTAAGGTAAGACACGTGTACTTCAAAGTTGCCCGTCAACTACGCAAGAAAGGACGCGGATTGCGTACTAACCCCGCCCGGACGGTTATCTGTCCGGAGAGGTCTCTGTGAAGACCACCGTGATGTAATTATTTTATCCATGCCGTTAATAGTTTTTCTCAAATTATTTTAAGAGATTATCCAAAAAATAGGCAGTACAGGACTTAAGTGGACCATAAAGTTGGGATTAAACTTTGACCATTAAAAACTTCTAGTGAGCTAGAGAAGTTGGGATCAGGCTGATATTTGGTTTTTCACTTCATCCATGTCTACATGACCCTATTAATAGGTTGGATGGTAAAAAAAATGTTTTTATTAAAAAGTTAGATGGTAAAAAAATAAACATCGCAGTGGCCTGAGAAAGGTTTCAACGGTGGTGTCATTATCAATGTAGCGTCCTTCGGTATAATCCACCGGTGCCGTCGACGTGCTTCATTTCAAATTATACCTTAAAATGATACGAGAAAAGCAATAAATAGTGTGAATAAAACACTTACATCACGGTGGCCCCTACGGAGCGCTGCCCGGATGGGGTAATGTTTGGGCGGGGGTTGGACGCAATCCGCATCCCATAACTCTGATGACGTGTGATGTATGGCATGGACGTAGTTGCAATTTACAAGGTTCTCTTTACGTGATGTTACGGACGCGGATTTCCTGCGGAAGCCTTTGGCATGCAGGGAAGCGGATTGGCTGGTGTACCACGTACTGGTTGCATAGCTGTTGTATTCATGTCAGTAAGGTTTGTGGTCCTATCATGATGTATGTATTATAGTCAAACCGTTTATCCATTTTTAGAGGTCGTTATAAGGCTTAAGATGTCTATAAAAACAGATCTAACGGTCAAGTGGACTGCACTTAAAAAAGTAGTGGGAGATTGAATGTCTGTCATGAAACCCTCCTGGGGTTTAAAGAAGTTTTGGATCAATATGAAATTTGTTTTTACTATTCATCAAGGTCTTTGTAATTTTATGAACAGATTGGATGGAAAATAAGCATGATAGTGGGCCCTATGGAATTTTTAAAGATGAAAATCATTATCTCAACTATTATTTGTTGTGTGGTCTAGTTGATATTTGGATGTGATTCATTTTTTGGATGGTACTCTAAAATTATCTCAAAAAATGATGAACAGTGTGGATGTAATAAATACATCATTGTGGGCCATGTAACTTTGATTTTGAACCGTTCGTAAGCTCGAGTAGCGTCAGCGCTAGTCATCGCACGACACGTACCTACACTAGCTATTCACAGAACGGAGTTCCTGCGCGGCTGCCAACCAAAGTAGCTCACCGATGATGGTTATGATAAATCCACCTGTCCATCCTTTTTTTTGAGCTCATTTTAGGATGTGAAACAAAAATGATTACATCCAATATTCAAATGGGCCCAAAAAGTGTGGATTAAACTTCTACTGTTGAAATATTAGTTAGCCCATGGAAGTTTTGAATCAGGGTAATATTGTATTCTTGGTTCATCCATGTAAGAATGACATTGTGAATGGTATGGATGACATTTAAGCATCACCAATGGCCACGAGAGGTTTCAATGGTATGAATTTCCTTGCCCACCTTTTCCTTTAGTGCGGCCCACTTGAGTCTTGTATTACACTCACTTTTGATCACAAATTCTAAAATGAGCTCACAAAATGGATGTTTGTAGATTTCATACAAACATCAAGGTGGGCTCTACGTAGGCTTCCAGCGCACCTTACTGTAAAAGACTTCTGAGGAAACCCACGTCCTTATATTAGGGCCTGTTTGGATGGACAATTTGGATGGGATTAGGTGGGATGGGATCACACGATCCCATGGCCAAATCCCACTTGTGCATTTGAGATATAGTTTTATGCCGAACCACCGTATCCCATTGATATAAGCGGGTTTTCATCTGCAAGCCTGGGATAAGAACTACGTTTCATCTCGTCTTTCTCGAGCCCATCCCTATGTTAGGATGAGGGATTTGAGGAGATTTTGAAATCCCGTCGAATCTCATCCCCACTGTATTCGCTATTCGTACTTGGTGAAGACGACCAGCGTCCGATCCCATCGTCTAAAAGCCCTCCATCAAAGCATGTGAACTGATGGATGAACGACGATCACCTATATAGTTCCATCATCATCTACTTCATCCGGGGGTGTTTTTGTACTGTGTGGGGAGTAGGAAAGGGGGTCATTGCAGATTTAGGGAGTTTGACAAGGAAATGTATGTGTGTTGTAATTTTGTTCTTCGATTCAATGAATTTTGCCTAATTTTTGAGATTTTCCTATAGTTGTATATTTCCCTATGACGGTGAACAAAACCTCGGTGCCGGGTTCCTGAAGATTCATGGGACTTTGACAGCATGTGTATTTGAGTGTTAGGCTAGTTTAATCGTAAAATCGAAATAGAGGTTCTCATATTTATACCCCTATTTATCATGATCCATAGATGATGACAACCGTCAGGTTGATCGTCTCTACTTGTAGAGCTTGGCAGCTGATTTGCCATGTTGGGATCTCCAAAAATTCATACATGTGATTGGTAGGTGAATCCTCCATACTTTGTTTGGAAATCGGACCCGGAACGCAGCAGGAAGCTATAAATCTAGATTCGATGGTTAGCACCGGATGACCAAAGTGCTTACTTGGAATCATAACCATTGTATAGTAGGGCCTTTCCAATAGAGGCGTGTAATTCATTTGTGCTGCTTTTTTTACGGGGTCGTGATTATTTTTATCGTTTTGTATATTATTATTAAACTCTAAATATATCCAGTGGTAATCGGATTGTTTGTAATGAACTCCACTAAAACTTCGTTTTGGTATAGAATGATGTGTCTAATGACTTATTTTGATGGAAAACAACGTTTAATAATTGGTTGCTTGTATGGAAGTTAAAGATTTCCACATGCCATACAATTAATTCTACATGGTGAAAATCGTCCGCACATAATTTAGGATTTCTCTACTTAAGCATAGAAAATCTATAATTATTGAGTTCCTGACTTCAAAAGATCTAGCTAAAAATGTATCTACCAGGTTTAGATATGATAAATACATCATTTTAAAATTAGAAATCTTGAGATGTCAAATAGTTTAATGTATTTTGCCAAATGTATCTGCCACACACGGTCATGATAAATACATCATGGTATGTGGTACACCTTCCAACTGGGCACGAGCGAACCCAGGACGTACGTGCGTCACAGATGCCAAGCTATGTTGATGTGTGTGGTACACCGGCCAACATAGCAGCAGCGAGCCTGGCTGATGAGTGGTTATATGCATAGTACTGCGGCCGTTACACTAGCCAAGGATTGTATGTTTGTGTGGAATATGGATAGTACTATAGTCGTTACAAGAAACACATCTGATTGGTATATTGTTTAAACCCATGCATTCCCAAACAGATTGTGTTTTAGCTGCAGGATTGGCAAATCCCATCCGCCAACCCAAACAGATACTTCAGTTTATCATGGGATATTCCGATGCAACCAAATATGCTTTCCATACTATTCCAGGATTTTACAAACTGGTGGAAGTCATGGACAACCACTGACAAGTGCCATCATTACTTTAAATCTTATCCCATCCCTCCTAATCCACTCTACACCTCAATCCCCATCTGTATAGATATTTTTTAGAAGAATTGATGGAAGGGACATTGTCCCATATCGATAGCAGTGAACTTTTTTAGGTAGGGAAAACGAGAAAGACTTTGTGAGTCCCACTATGATGTATACATTTTACCCACGCAGATCATTCTAGGATGTGGATAAAAAAAATAGACAAATTCAAAGCTTAAGTGGATCACGCTGTGGGAAGAACATTTAAATGGTTAGCATTCAATCTCTAGTATTTTATATGGTATGGTCTGCTTAATCTTTGAATCTGCCTCATTTTTTAGCCATGCCCTAAAATGATCGGTACTAATGAATGGATGGAATAGATATAACACATAATGGTGGGGCCCACCAAGCTTTTACTTAGAATTATCATGTAAGGTGATGGGGCAACTCCTTTTCACTCTTAAATGCATGAAGTGTTGTTTGATGTATGCATTTAATGCTGATTTGAGATAAATTATATGAAAATACATGTAATTATTATCAAACCAAACAAGCCTTTATTTTGTTGGAATAAACTAGGATATGAGCTCAAAAATAAAGCAGTTCAGAAGTTCTACACCTCAATAAATAGTGGGTTCAATGAAGAATATTATTATTCCCATTGTGGGCTACCTGAGCTTTTTATCTGCTCTATTTTTGAGCTCATGTCCAACAATGATTTGAAGAAATGAATGAATAAATAATATGGATACAACACATACATCATGGTAGGGCTCACCAATTTTTGCCTTAAGAGGGAAGTTGAATTTTGCTAGATTTTGCTGTGTTTTTTAGAATAAAAATAAATTTCAAAAATAAAAGTTATTTTTATAAAGTAAATAAATATATTAATTATTTAAACTTTCCATAAATAGTGTGTATAGCCAGTTGGTAAGAGAATGAGTTTTTGCTTATGCAACCAGGGTTCAAATCTCCTCGAGGACGGTGCGAAGCACCGTTCGTGAATGCGCGGGCGCGGTGTGGGCTGTAGGGCTACTTGGGCGCTTTTTGGCGCTTTATTAGGCGTACTTCGCACGTTCGCATCGTCGTGAGGAGTTAAGAGAGCTTTAGTCTTTTTGGCACTCGGTTCATATTTTTTAGACCATGGTACCCTGATGTTTTATTACCTTTTTTGTTGATTGAGAGTAATTGTGACATAATTGTACATGTGTCATCTATGCCATGTGTCGCTTATGTGGATACAATTTTTCCTGTTGGATAACTACTCCTGTCTGAATGGGTACAGAAATAACTGTCATAGGACAGAGAGTCATGTCCTTTCATGAAAAAGCAATTATTTGCTGTGAATGGGTATAGATTTCATGAAGAGGCACTTTAGCACCTCTTCAGGAAGAAATCCATAACCTTTCAATTGATATAAATCCTGGATACTATAATCCAGAAGAGGACACTCTTAATCCTTGATATTATATCATCTTCTGTGTAATTACTCTCGATCTAATCTCTTGCTGAATATTTTATGAACGTCTTAAGGTATATCGGTGTCAAAACTAGAGATCTGTTCAACACTTAAATGTGCAAATTTTCGTGTTGAAAATCGGATTGAGAGTTCATTGTATCCTGAAGACAATTTGCAGATTTCCTTCATTTGCATTTGCTGGAATTTCCAGAAAAAGGGCAGCAAATCTGTCTTGAGAAATTGACTATTCAAGTCGAGCCTTGAACCCGATAGATCTGATCGTTTCATTATCGTTTTCTTCTATCCTCCGTTGTGTATAAGAAACACTTACTTTTCTAACACCACTTAGCATCATTTGCCTCTAATCAAATAAGCCCTTAAAAAGAATTGAAAAATAATAATTATCCAGCTCCAAGCACTCATGAATCAGAGGTTAGAATCTTACAACCACACCGATTTTGGAATAGCCACTCGGGGCACTACGAATAGTGATTTCTAGTCTATTTATCTTGACTTAATGCCTATGAAATGTACATTTTCAAAGTACTTGTGTATTAAGCATGATTTGGGGTACAACATAACTAATGCCCTAACGTATTAGAAAAACACTTCTCATATTTATATCTATTATGTATATACTGTGACAAGCTTTGCATTTTTTATTTTTATTTACCCCATAACTTATTATTTTTTATGGTGAGAACTTTAAGCACTTTAAATATAAAAGAAAATATTAGGGATAGTTTAGGTATTGGAAAACATAGCTATTATGTGATGAATGGCTCATATTTCAACCAAAAAGAAAAAACAATGAGAGTTTAATTTGTTTTGTGGAAAGCCTCTTGGAAGTTTTAATGGCACAATGGAATCATATATATATAGTATGGTGGTGGGTTTACACCCACATATCGCAATCTTAGATTGATTTGAATCATTCAAGTTCTCAGTAGTACTATATAGAAGCTATTTTGTCATAACTTCAATGATTATTCTAACTTTTGTATTTATACCTAGCCTAACACAACACAAATTAAAGATCAATAAGTCACCACGTGTTTGCACACTCGTATGGAAACAAAAAGTGAATATACTCACAACAGGAAAATATTACAAATTCATATATGCTGAGTACCTGTATCCTGCCGAAGGACCAAGCACTCGAAGTCATATACACAGCCAGAACCCACAAGAGGATGAACTTTTGCATGACACATGACCAAAATATGCAAGGCACACTCAACTCCTAGCATATAGAGGAAGTTTTGCAAACCCGTCATTGTCGGGACTCTCGCATAGTCAATGATGTTTTAGGATTCCAATCCAGAGGGATACATTTGGATAACATCCAAAATCTTTCTAAAAGCTATAGGAATATCAAAACAAATAGTAGGAAGTCATCTAAAGATAGAAATATCGTCACTCATGGTGGCATAATATTACAAAAACTCTAGAACCAAGTAGGATACAACCGCTACCTACTTGGAGGACTCTTGCACAAGTCATAAGATCTTACACGCGGCTACCACCTCTCCAAAATTATAAAAGCAGTACTCAAAGATGAGCTCAACACCTCACGCCAATACAATCATAGACAAAATTTTCAGTTCTACATTGTTTATCTCTTTCGTCCATTGTGGACATTTATTAATTTAATTTTAGTTTCCTCCACTTTTGTCTAGTGCTATGCTACAACAAGTCTAAAGCTTTTAGCTTCTTAGATTAGTTTCCACTACTGCTTAGTGCACCGTTGTAATACACCGATAGGTTAGTATAAACATCCACGATCACATCATTGGATTCCCAAATTACTGAATTCTTACTTGGTAACTCTCTAGTTACATTTTGTGGACCTTGCACCATGACCATCTCATGACCGTATGGTATTTTCCACAACCATCTCATGATCGTGTAAGTCTAAAGTATTGTTAAGACAATGACCATTTTGCCAATACAGACCGTCATTTGTAATCTTTTCTACTTATTTATTCTCTTTTTTGTCAATTATATATATTATATTAATATTATGAATAATAAAATTGGTGATGAAACTTTTATTTTAAATTTGTTTACTTATTTATTACATACTTTTATTGAGAAACGTGATTTAATTAAGCTATCATGATTGAAAGAAAAGCTTTTGTCTTCAAGGTAAAAAGACTTTTTTTAAGAAGAACTAACCCTCCCTTTCACAAATTGTCTGATTTTTTGTAATAATTGATAGTTAAATAGTCAAGCAAATCTTCACAGATGTTATTGTAATCAAGCTAAATCATATCCTAAAGCGACAAACATTTAGTTTAATTTAAGTTGAGAACACGCCCAACACCTAACATATTTCACACATTTAACTGAAATTGGGTCATCCATTGTACGTGTAGCCAAATGCCGGAATTGAACCCTTGGGTTTGAATATGAGCCATTGAATATTAATCTTCGCATAAAATATAAAATCACATATTTACAGATGTTTCTTACTAGCAATATAGAATCAAAACATGAACGGTTCATATCATCTTTTTAAATGCAACTAGACCGTAAAAAACAGCCACGTATCCCTTTGGAATTTCTCTCATCTTACTTTCTGCACATGCGTTGCCTGTCCCACCCCAGTCTACTTTAGCATTAGTGATAAGGAGGGGGGACACACCAACTACTTGCCAACCTTTTTCAATGTGAACAATGTAGTGTAAAATGCCAACAGAGTTACAGCTTTGAGTAGTGGATCCATGCCAGGCAATCATCTAAGGACCAACCATCATGGCTAATATGATCATGATTTTGAAAATCTCTTGCTATTTTCACAGAAATTTGATTAATAGTTTTTATTTTGATAATATTGTGAGATTTTTAAACTCTTAGCCGTTTTTAATTTTCTCGAATTTATAGCCATTTTAATGGAAATTTATTTTGAAGTTAAAATAATTCAGTCTATAATTAAATATTTCAAGTTTTTAAAATTATTTATTTTTAACATTTTATTTTATAACAATATTTTTCTGATAAAATTGCAAGAAAATGTCCAAATTTTGAAATTCTTAGACTGAGAAATTACGGGGAAAAACCCGCATCCGTTATTCCTGTGGACTATCGAATAAATGGTTAGGATCATTTATGAGTACGGATGCTGGGCCATGGCATCCCATGGTGGGACACAATTCATTTGGTTTTTGGCAATGCATGTATAGTTGATCGATATAAAAAGGACTATATATCATTTTATAGAAGAGAATTCTAGAGCTGAATAAATTCTTGAAGGAGACTCTGGGCCCATTCCTTCAAGGCAACAAGATTACAAAATCACAAACATGGCACACATGCTAGCTCTTTAATCCAAACCATCCAAAATGTGGGCCCATTGAGGAAGTAGAACAGATGAAAACACACTGATGGGATGATTTTAACCATCAGTTTCCTCCCTAAGAATCTGGACGGCCCTCCCTCGTCGGTTTTAGTCCATAATCAATATTGGGTTAAGACCCTGCAGGTCTGTGACACTGTTTTGAAAACATGAAAAATAACTCGATTCAACTCAGGCCGAGACAACTCAACTCAGCCGATTGTACCAAGACATGAAAAAATCTTGATTTAACCATGACTCGTTGATGACTTGGTGGACCTTGTCATCTTGACCCAACCAACTCAACTTGCCAAGACTCTACAATAGCTATAACTTTAGATGTGATTACCAGGTCTTGCTAAAATGCATAGTTAAATGAACTTGACTCGACTGGATTTTACCAAGGCGCAAGAAAAACTTGATCAGTCATGACTAGGTTGAGTCTTGAGAAAAACCCAACTCGACCCATGAAACTCGGTAAAACTAGGATTCAACTAGGTGAACCAAACATTACTATACATTTTAATTTTTAAACATTAAATAATACTAAAGAAGAAACTCGAATGATTTTTCAAGAAACTCGCATGAGTACTTGAGTCGATTCGACTGGGTTTTGAGTCAAGTCAACTCGACTCAACTGAGTTGTGAGACGAGTTGAGTTTTAGTGTTTTTATATTTAGTTACCCAAATCGGCTCAGCTCAATAGACTTTTCTAATGGCATTGAGTTTGATAGTTGTAACAACCTGGCCTTTATTATCTGAAATTGTAAACACCTTCCCAGGCCATTTGGTTTAAAGATTCTTTGCTGGTTCCCCACCAAAACAGCTCCCGCTTATTTTAGCCGTTACATTATTTGTAAATGACCATTCTACCGCTTCAGCAGCTTGGAAACTGCATTTGAGCTATGCGTCTCTCAAAGTGGAGCCCACACTAATGCGTGAACAACGTTCACGCGCATCCGTTCAAAGTGAGGCCCACACCTTCCAATGTGTGTGTCCAAGGTGGGCCCCATGTTGTGTTTATGGTGGGGACCAATTTCAAGTTGGGTGGTGGAGTATCATATCTATATCTATCAAAGATATTACAGCCATGACCATAAATATGTTAGGCTTGAAATGGAGACCCATGCCCGTTAGATGTCAGATACCTATTAAGGAATTGGGTATCCATTTATCATTTCAAATTTGAATATATATATATAATCCTTAACTTAAAAATATTAGATTTTGTAGTAGAATTTAAAGAAGTGATTTTTTTCTTAACATAAAGAAATAGCAACATTATCTTTTAGATTAAAATTTTATTAATTATAATCAACCTATGTTTTTGTTTGTACCAAAATCTGGCAAAGTCAGATCAATGGTGCAGATTGAGTCACTTAGAATATTGGTTATCTTTAACAGCACGCGTCAAATATATAAAGGACAGATCAGATCTTTGAAGAGCCTTGATGTTTAAGCTATCTTCAGATAAGGACGAGGAACTATTGAGGTCATGTCAGCATTGGAATGCGTTCTAAACATTCGACAAGAAAAAACCGCGATCAAGAAGAATTAACCGCTCTTTCCCAGCAGGTTATACGCGAATGTGCCATGTAGACAAGCATTTATTCTCCCACCTCTTTCAAGAAATGCTATAAATAGCAAAGGCATTTGCAAAGAGAATAATCATGAATCCTCAATCAACCTAAACCAAAACCCAACCGGCCCAACGTTGTCTATCTTAGTTTAGCTTACAATCTCCACCACTAGCTCATCAGTTGTGGGATGCTTAGTCTCTAGGAGTAGTGTAGTTCAAGTTCATCCCTGTGATCATGTCGGGCCTACTTTTAGCTATAGCCAATAGCTGTAATTCCCTTTCATCATGTGCGTGCATGCCGGATTTGAAGGAAAGATCTTAGCTTTAGGAATCGTCTATCTACGCTCATATACTAGGTCAATAGTTGTTATAATTTTCAGCATTATTTCAACCTCGCTCATTAGCACACTGCTCTACGAAGCACTCCACTGCTCTCAGTCAGGTTAGTGATTCTGTTTTAGTGCTTAAGTATTGCTCATTTTCACGTCTATCCTTTATCTATTCCATTCGACCATATAATTGTTGCACTTTAAAAATACTTGATTTTTAAGGCAAAAAAGAATTCACATTAAGAAGAGCTCCAACCTTCGCCAGTCGTCTAATATTGTGTGTACCCAACAGTTGGCTGAATAGACATATATGGTTGAGCCACGACTGAACATCCCTGTATCTCACTGCCAGGGTTTGGTGGTCATGGTTTGAATCGAATCCAATCAGTTCTAGTATGTCCATAAACCTCACATGTGGTCGCGTGGCCGAATTTGAGACCAACTGTTTTAGGTTATTAGATCTTGTTTGATTATAATCAACATATGTGAAAGTCTATTACATTCCACTTGTCAAAATTTTGTACTCTCATTGTTAGTCCCATACCCGGATAAAGGAGGGTTGCATCAGGTAGCTAGCTAGCCTCAAAGTTAAGTCATAGCTTAGGTCATGGGTTCAATTAACCATTATGGTGTGTGGGTGGGTGTTAAAAAAAAGAAGCTTAAGTCATAACTTACATCATGAATCTGGACAATACCTTTAGGCTTGTTTGGAACATGAGATTAAGTGAGACCAGGTGGTATGAAATTGCATTCGATCAAATGTAAATTCCATTCAACATTTGGAAATAATGGAAAGAACTTGATTAATCCAAGCATCATACCATTCAGTCCTAACAAAAGATGCGGTGGCATTTTTGGCAGATTTCGAAATCCATATTTGTGGGCCCTACATTGGTGTTGTGTTTATCCACACCGTCTATTCATATGCACCTTTACATGTGTAACGCCCTGAAATTCGGGGGTCGAGCATAACTCAGCTCCCGAGTTTCAAAACATCACTTATGCAACATATGCAATGATGGATGTATGTTGTCTGTATGAGTGCATAAAACATGGAGTAGATTAAGCCAAACTGCAAACATAATCCAAGGATAGGTGAAATCTGGAAGCGGAAGACTGAAGAAACATATATGTATATGTATATAAGTCCCTGAGATATGTATGCTCTGCCAGGTCATAATTATAAGTGTTTGTTTCAAAATATAAGTGTCAAAATGATATCATCCATTATAAAAGAAAATCCAAAATCCCCATAGCTTAGGGCACGGCTCACATGAACTCGCCTGAGAACTGCATAAAAGAAAATGCGTCCTCGTCATCCTCATACTCCTGCTCCGCCTCGGGGGTCGCATCATCATCTGCATCTAAGACAGAGTTTGGTTGGTGTCAAAACACCGTCCCAGAATGTGGGAGTGAGTGATCAACTCCGTGGAACTATACAGTAAAAGTTAACATATTATCAAATCAATCAAGCAGTAATGATAAGGCAATACAATCAAACACGTCCTAATTACTCTTGTTAATGCAAGGATGTATGTAGAAATGATGCATGCTCTCGCCTACACTCCCTCAGTGTCTTCATCTTACGGTACGCATGACAACCTCCCGCAGTGCCCACGACGCCAAAGCACATGCAATGCGGTGCATGAACATGATTACCAAGTTGTTATTAGTCCTTTTCATACAACAGGATTGGGAAGCTAAGGTACCTTCCTCATATCAATTCCCAAACGGTGATCCATTCTAGGGTCGTCAGTCCTAGACAATCTCATACGATCATATGGTTCTAGGTCGCTACAAAGGGCTCGTCACCAATTAATACATGCCTAGTCATACCTTAGTTGCTACACTAAGGCTCGTCACCTCAATGAAGTATCAAGGTATGCTCGAGGTCACTACAAAGGGCTCGTCATCAATCAATGTATGCCGACAGTGCGAATATAGTGTCCCATACCACCATAGTCGGCTCACGAGTCTGGTGTGCTCACTGGTCACTACGGGGAGGCTTGTCGCCCCAGCGTAGGCCGACAGCTCGACCACGGTGTCCCATACCACCATGCCCGGCTCATGAGTCTTAGTGGATCAAGGTACAATAGTTAACAGGATTGCATTGATAAGTTTGGTACCCTAGATTCAAACAATAGCGTCCATACATGGTGCATATCCACCGGGACAATCGGGTTACTTGACGAGCTCGACTAGCACGAGCACACGTTGAGTTAAATGACATAGAGTGCGTAAACACTCCGTATGGCCAAACCACTGCCGACAACCCTCATACGACTCGGGTTCGTCAAACACGTCCTTCATGGCGAAAACAACCTCGGCCACGAACTCAAGGTTTGTTGCCGATTCCCTGGACTATTTCATAGTCCCAAACACATTCAAGTATAACAGATATTCATATCAGCAATTCAGAACAGTAATGGATTAACAATTCTAATCATACAGTATGCGAGCATTTGATGAATATCAACTTAACATGGATTTACACATAAGTAGTGCCTGAATTTAAATAACAAGAATGTAAATTGCATGTAGGAAATCATACACATCAATAAGAGAGTTAAGAATCTCTTCTCAATGCCCGTAAACAGGATAATATGTTACACACTTGATCATTCAAACATTTCTACAAACACGTAGACTACATATTCCAACATACATGACATATGTTGGTGATAACACACATTTGGACAATTCCTTTCGCCAAGGAGTTGATACACATACAACTAGCACAAATACATGACAATTAATCATGGCAAACATATGTTCGTATTTCATACGTATATGATACTTTCTACATATACAAGGAATACACAAATCTCAATATAGCTCATATATATCAGGAACGCAATACAAACATCGTATTTGGCATGTGAAATTTCACCCACAATAATAATAAACTATTAACCGACATTGAAAGCCTTGAAAACCATAACCTATATGAATATAGTTCGCACCTTAAACCAGAAAGTGCGCAACAGATCTGATTCAGATGATAAGTCTTCGTCAATGGCGACTAGATAACCTAAGGCATGAATAAAATGAGATACATCAACACTTAGACTATTCTAAGCTCCAAAACAGGCTAGGGTTGATTGACTTACCCAAGAATGAACTTAGAATCGCTGGAATAACAATTCAGATGCGATGGTTTAGGTACGCAGAGTAACAGGGAAGAATCTCAAGATGATTCACCAACTTCTCTCTCACTTTCTCTCTCTTTTCCTCTCTCTCTCTCTTAGCTAGGGTTTAGAAAATTCGTATGGAGTTGAGAGTGAGGGTTTTAAGGTCTTTATATAGGCCTAATATTGATGAAAATAACCCCAGGGCCAAGGTATACTTAGGTTATAACCACTTCGGGTCTATTTCGGTCCAACGGAGTACTTCTGGAGGTCCCTTATCCACGTGCGGTCGGACTTAAGCTCACTGACCATGGATCTAGGTCAGGCTGAGTTTTTGTCTCGATCGGATTTACAGATCAGCCGTGGCGGACAAGTTTCAATTCAACGGTCACCGAAACTCGATCAGGTCCACCGGCACTTTGACATGTGTGGGCCATCCTTCCTGATCCGAGGGTGAATTTGGGTTAAAATTCAATGGTCAGAATGTTTAAAATCGGCGCGCAAGCGACACGACTTAGATTTCAAAATTTTATATTTAATTTCTCACCTTTCTCACACTCTTTTTTCCGGACTCAAGCAAATCGTCTCAGGACATCATCTGGACTTGATTTATGAGGTGATTGTCAAGCCCAACAAGGTGATCATAATTGTCTAAGATCATCGCTATCGGACTTTCGACGCGCGGTCCAGGTCCGATACAAAGCTTCCAAGTACTCCCGAGAGCAACTGGATTTAGCGTTGAATCCTAGATTTCAGGATTACATAGCGCTAACGATTCTTGCAGATCAAATTTAAAGTGATTGGTGCTAATTTCATAAGCAATCGAGTTTAGCGCTAGTTAACCCACATTTAACTTCTAAAGAATTGAGGTGGTACTCGGGTCTTTACACGAAATTTTCTAGGTCATTACAACATGTGAGAGTTGAGTTACATATGCATACAGATGACTAGCATCAACTATGAAATCTGGTTGGTTGATTACAATTTCATGGCCCACCAAACATAGGTATCACTTGAGAATGATTTGATGGCAAATGTGAAATTGGATAGTCAAAATACCATGGTATTCAAGCATATGTAATGCAATTCAGTACCATTTAATAATAGTGTCAATTCAACCTAATGCAATTCAATATCATTTAATCCAAAGGTTCTAAACAGGCCCATAAGAGAGTGGAATGGATGCGAAACAGGAATACCATTTAATCCAATGTTGAGAACATGCCCATAGGAGAGTGGAATGCCAAACAAGATTCATTCAACTAATCCCAATTAATTGAGATAAGGCTTAGATGATAATGATGATATTTTAAATTAAATTTTAAAATCAAAATATTTATTAATGATGGTTTTGTTATCATATAATTAATTACATATACATGTCATATGTTTACTCAAATTAAACCTGTAACGCCCCGAAAATTGGCACCCAAGTACATAGACTCCGATCCCGAGTTTTCAGGTGTTAACCAAATGAAAACACCCGTGTATCCTCATTCAAATTCAAATTCATTTTTCACACAGATAATCAAAGTAATGTAATTCGAATTAGCGGATCTAAAGCGAGGTAGAGGTAACAATAGATTCAGAAATATGGAGCTAAGATTTAAAGATACAATTTCAATTGTGTTGATCGCCCAAAATGGGATTATACAAGCCACAATATACATAACCAAGATTATTAAAGTGTAAAGCTTTCAGTTTTCTCCCAATTCTCCAAAACGTGATGGCGTTGGCACAACCCAATATAAGCCTACCTGTTTGAGGTTTCATTAGTACCCACATCAATGATATGCCTGGTTGGTGTTTTAAAATATCGTCCTAGGTAGGAATGAATAGCTAACTCAGTAGTTACATTAGTTCTAAGTTACACATGCTATCGACACAATCGGCGCAGGTAATGATAAAACAAGAAATCAAACATTTTCTAAATACTCTTGTTAAATGTGCATAGAAAGATATGACATGATGCATGCCCTTTCCAAACAACACTCCCTCACACGCGACTTCGACCACCTAGTTCGCAAATGACAATACTCCCTCAACATGAGACAGCCACACTTGTTTTTCCACATTCTAATCTAATGCGATGCGATGAATGATCATATTAGACGAGTAATTATTTAGTACAATTCATCCAGCATATTGACGAAGCTAGGATACCGACGTTATATCACGAGTCCTTATTTGGATCAGGTGGCTCGTTGTCGTACGTAGCGACTCCTTACCAGTGTCCCTTGATCCAAATTTAGGTGTCACCCGTTTATCTCACAAATCAACAATTCCAAAGGTACGGTATGATACCTAAATGTATGATGATCAACTCGGTATAGGTCGTCACCCAAACCGAGTATGATCACTCAGTTCCAAGGTTGTAATAGCCCATAGCACGCTGCGCTGACCAACTGAAGCGCTATTTTCGAAGCCTGACCGATCCCACACATGGACTTGGATGACAACCCACGCTCGGACCACAACCCAGATGAATAGTGGCTGGGGTGTTACAGAGGTGTGGGCTTATCACATTAAACCAAATCACTACAAAGGAAAGGGTTCGTCACCTAATTCCATTCACGCTCGGTTGTTCGAACGGTACTCTGACGCACAACCATCGGCCGGGTAATTTGACAGGGGCTGTTCGAATAATGGTCTATCACCTCCATCACTGCTCACTGGTCATTATAGGGAGTCTCGTCACCTCAACATAGGTCGACAGCTCGGACACGGTGTCCCATACCATCATATCCGGCTCATGAGTCTTAGTTGCTCACTAGTTACTACGGGGAGGCTCGTCACCCCAGCGTAGGCCGACAGCTCGGACACGATGTCTCATACCACCATGCCCGACTCATGAGTCTTAGTGGATCGTATTGCACTAGCAGTTATGAATGGACACATCCAATGGGAACGGGGTATCCTAGATTCCATTTAGTCGTGTCATACATTTTGAACGTACATGATCAGTCGGCTAGCGGGCTAATTTGTTAACCTGGGAGAACCACGACGTAACCGGCATTGGGTGCAAGTGTCACGTCCCTAAATCTAGTATCAATAATTTGTGATTACTATACACCAAATTTTGGTGGACAGCCTCCGTAGAACTCCAATTTTGGGGCTTCCAAGTATCGCATACTAAGTCCCATAAGCGGAGCTCCACAAGGAGGATTTCTAAAAGTAAAGATGACAAACATGTATCATTTCTCAAAATTTCATCATATTTAACATGTACTACTGTTTACAACTGAGCACATCAGGACAAAACCAAAACATAAACCATGTCATATTTACTATACCTGATGTACATATATAGGGTACTACAAAAAATATATATACACTAATATGTACAAAATAAAAAGGGCAACTGGAGTTTGTAACCTCTACTCTTGCAGCTCCTTACTCGTACCTGAAAAAAATAGAGGGGAAACCTTGAGCTACTAAGCCCAATGAGTGCGTGTGTGAAGTGAAAATGCATGTTTCATGTCATGCTCATATCATGCACAGGCCTACTGGATCGATAACAATAAAATAAAGATACAATGCATTATGATACTTTTCATATTCCAAATAACTTTTTTTGTCACATTTCCTAATTGGATCACTAAGGTCTGAAACTGTAACGCCCTGAAATTCGGGGGTCGAGCATAACTCAGCTCCCGAGTTCCAAAACATCACTTATGCAACATAATTAATGATGGATGTATGTTGACTGTATTAGTGCATAAAACATGGAATAGATTAAGCCAAAACACAGATATGATTCAGGGATAAGTGAATAAAGCAAGCGGAAGACTTATAGAAAAATATGTGTACAAGTGTAAATCCCTGAAGTACATATATAAACCAGGTCGCATGAAAGTGTTACTTAACAAAATTTAAGTATCAAGTTACATCATTTAAATTCTCAAAAATAATCCCAGAGATCTCGTGCATCAAACCTAGGCTCGCTAGAACCCGTCTGAAAACTGCATATAAGAGAATGCAGCCTCATCATCATCTAACTCCCGCTCTGCCTCAGAAGTCGCATCCACATCTGCAACATTAGAGCCTAAGACAGAGTCTGGTGGGTGTTTAACACCGCCCCAGAAATGTGGGAGTGAGTGATCAACTCAGTGGAACAATAAGGCACTGGTTAACATGTTATCAGTTCAATCAAACAGTAATGATAAAGCAGAACAATTAAATAAATCCTAAGTACTCTTGTTAATGCAAGGATGTATGCAACATGATGCGTGCCCTCACGCGTACACCCTCAGCGTCTTCATCTTACGTTACGCATGACATCGCCTCAAAGTGCGCCACATCTACAAAGCACATGCAAATGCGGTGCATGGATATGATTACCAAGTTGTTATTAGTCCATTTCACACAGCAGGATTGGGAAGCTAAGATACCTTCCTCATATCACCATCCAAACAGTAATCCATACTAGGGTCGTCAATCCTAGACATCTCATACGATCATATATTTGAGGTCGTAGCAAAGGGCTCGTCACCAATCAATGCACGCCTTTCATACCTTTACTACCACAGTTCGGCTCGTCACCTCCTTGCGGTATCCGGGTATGCTCGAGGTCACTACAAAGGGCTAGTCACCAATCAATGTAGGCCGACAGCATGAATATAGTGTCCCATACCACCATAATTGGCTCACGAGTTGAGTTGCTCACTGGTCACTACGGGGAGGCTCGTCACCCCAGCGTAGGCTGACAGCTCGACCACGGTGTCCCATACCACCATGTCCGGCTCATGAGTCTTAGCGGATCAAGTACCATAGTTAATAGGATTTCACTGGTAAGTTCGGTATCCTAGATTCAAGCAATAGCGTCCATACATGGTGAACATACATCGGATAATCGGGTTACTTGACGAACTCGACTAGCACGAGCGCACGTTGAGTTGAGCGACATAGAGTGCGCAAACACTCCGCGTGGCCAAACCACTGCCGACAACTCTAATACGGCTCGGGTTCGTCTCAGACGTCCTACGTTGCGAAAGCAACCTCAACCACGAACATAGAGTCGATTACCGATTTCCTGGACTAAGGCATAGTCCCAAACACCTTACACTACTACAGATACTCATATGGATTGTAAAACAGTAATGGAACAACAACTTAAATCATGGTACATATGCATCTGAAGAATATCAACTTAACATAAATGTAAGCATAGGAATGCTTGAATTTAAATAACATGGAATGTAACTTGCATAAAGGAAATCATGCACATCAATAGGAGTGTTGAGAATCACTTCTCAACGCCCGCAATTAGTGTAACAAATTACACTTTAGATCATTCATGCATTTCTACAAACACTTAGCATACATGGAACAACATACATGACGTATGTTGAAATACATGCATTTAGACAATTCCTTTTACCAAGGAGTTGTCATACATGCATCTAGCATACATACATGACAAATAATCATGGCAACCACAGGTGCATATTTTATACGTATACGGTACTTTATACATACACATAGAATACACAAATCTCAATATAACACATGCATAACAGGAAAGCAACGTACACACAACATTTGGCATGCAGAATCTCATCCATAACAAGAATAAATCATTCACTGGCATTGAAAGCCTTGAAAACCATAACCTATACACTTAAAGTCCACACCTTAAGCAAGGAAAGACCCACCGAACTGATTTAGACGAGTTGTCTTCGTCAACGGCGAAAGAATACCCTAAAACAAGGATAGAAATGAGATACAACAACACCAAGACTAATCTAAGCTCTAACACAGGTTAGGGTTAGGTTAACTTACCCCAAGATGAACTCAGAATCGTCAGAAGAACGATTCAAAGTGAAGGTTCAAAGATGAAGAAGAACAAAGAAAAATCCAAGATGATTCACCAACTTATCTCTCTCACTTTCTCTCTCTTTTCCACTCTCTTTCCAAGGTAGGGTTAGAGAAAATTCGTTTGGAAAAGAGGGCTAGGGTTTAAGGACTATATATAGGCCTCACAATGATAGAAATAACCCCACGTACAAGGTATACCTAGGTTATAACCAAAACCCGCCTCTTACGATCCAACGAAGCACTTCTGGTGGGCCTATAACCACGAAAGGTCGGACTTAAGCTCATTGACCATGGATCTAGGTCAGGCTGAGTTTTCATACCGACCGGCTCTTCAGATCAGCCGTGGCGGACCACACTTAATTCAACGGTCACGGAATCTCGATCAAGTCCACAAGCACTAGGATATGCCTGGGCCAACTATCCTGATCAGAGGGTGAAATTGGGTCAGAATCCAACGGTCAGATAGCTTAAAATCGTCGCGCAAGCGACACGACTCAGATTTCATAAAAACTTAATAAATATCCAACCGTTCTCACACTCTTCACTCCGAACTCAATCAAATCGACCCAGAACATCACATGGACTTGATTTTCGAGGTGATGGTCAAGCCCAACTCGGTGACCGCAACAGCCTAAGATCATCGCCATCGGACAAACGATGCGTGGTCCAGGTCCGATCCAGATCTTCCAAAAATTTCCCAGTACAACTGGATTTAGCGATGGATCCCAGATTTCAGAGTAACGTAGCGCTAACTAATCTACAAGTTTTAAGCCATGCAGATACAATTTAAAGTGATTGATGCGAATTTCACAAGCAATCGAGTATAGCGCTAATTACCCCAAAAACAACTACTGAAGGAAAGATTAGCACAAAAATTCCAAGGTCGTTACAATCTACCCCCCTTAAAAAAAATTTCGTCCTCGAAATTCATACCTTCATATAAGCCTCAAGGATCAAAGGGTAGGTCTTCCTGACCTCAGCTTCAGATTCCCAAGTAGCCTCTTCCACACCATGATGCGTCCATAGCACCTTCACAAGAGGGATAACCTTGCTATGCAATACCTGCTCCTTCCTATCCAGAATACTCGTCGGTCGCAGTACATAAGTGGCATCCTCACTCAACTGCACTTGCTCCCAACTAATAATATGCGAAGGATCAGGAACGTACTTCTTTAGCATAGAAACATGAAATACGTTATGCACGCCCGTAAGAGGTGTGGGCAAAGCAAGGCGGTATGCTACCGCTCCCACTCGATCCAGAACTTGAAATGGACCAATAAATCTCGGCGTCAGCTTCCCCTTCTTACCGAACCGCAGAACTCCCTTCATAGGAGAGACCTTCAGAAAAACATGGTCTCCCACCTCAAACTCAAGCGGTCGATGCCTCGTATCAGCATAACTCTTCTGCCTGCTCTGCGCTGTCAGAAGTCGACGTCGAATGATGTCGACCTTCTCTGAAGTCACCTGCACCAACTCCGGGCCAAGCAAACTACGCTCACCAATTTCTGCCCAACAATGTGGTGCTCTGCACGGGCGACCATACAACGCCTCATAGGGAGCCATGCCGATACTCACCTGGAAACTATTATTATACGCGAACTCTGCATACTGAAGACAATCATCCCAACTGTCTTTGAAATCCAAAACACAAGCTCGCAACATATCTTCCAGGACTTGATTCACGCGCTCCGTCTGCCCATCTGTTTGCGGATGAAACGCGGTGCTGAACTTCAATTTCACAGCCTCTTCTGGATACGAGTCCAGAAGATAGATGTAAAACGCGTGTCTCTATCAGACACAATCTCCAGGGGAACTCCATGCAGACGCACTATCTCCTTGATATACAACCTAGCCAACTCGTCTGCAGAGTAAGTGACTCTGATCGGTAAGAAATGCGCCGACTTCGTTAATCGATCGACGATCACCCAAATAGAGTCAAATCCCTTCCTCGTCCTCGGCAACCCAGAAATAAAATCCATAGAGATGAAATCCCACTTCCATTCAGCTATGGGCATGGGCTGCAACAAACCGAGGAGGTCGGCGATGCTCGCCCTTGACCTGCTCGCACGTGAGACAACGAGAAACAAATTCAGCAACTGGACCTTCATATTGTCCCACCAATAAGACCTCTTCATATCCTCGATACATCTTCGTGCTACTGGATGCATCGCAAGTTTAGAACTATGGGCTAACTCGAGAACCTCACGCCTCAAGTCAGGGGATGTCGGAACACATAACCGGCCACGAAAACGTAGGCCCCCATCAGAACTAACACTCCAGTCGGAGTTCTCATCTGTACCAACCCGCTGCCTCATCTTCACCAAAAGCTCATCATCTGCCTGAGCTGCAACGATCCTCTCGTCGATAAGGGGCTATACACGAATGTGTGCGATAACCTCATACGGCTCAACCACCGTAAGCTTCTGCTCAAAATCGCGCACGAACTCCAACATATCCCACTCTGCTATCATCAGCGGAGCCGCAAACTCAATAGCCTTCTTGCGACTCAACGCATCTGCCACAAGGTTCGCCTTGCCCGGATGGTAAGAAACATCAAACTTAAAGTCCTTCAATGTTTCCATCCATCTACGCTGCCTCATATTCAAATCACGCTGCGTGAAAATATACTTAAGGCTCTTGTGGTCGCAAAAGAGCTCGAACTCCTCACCATAGAGGTAATGTCTCCAAAGCTTTAATGCGAATATGACAGCTGCTAATTTCAGGTCGTGCGTAGGGTAATTCTCTTCGTGTTTCCTTAACTGACGCGAAGTATAAGCAATCACCCTGTCCTTCTGTATAAGGACACAACCCAGGCCAACGCGAGAGGCGTCAGTATGAATAATATACTTAACCCCTTGCTCTGGCAATACTAGCACAGGGGCGGACGTCAACTTGTCCTTCAGCTCCTGAAAAGCTAACTCCGCCTACTCATTCTAAGCAAACTTCAAATCCTTCCGTGTCAGCTGCGACAACGGTCTGGCAATCTTCGAGAAGTCCTGAATAAAGCGTCGATAATAGCCTGCAAGACCCAGAAAACTCCTTACCTCAGTAACTGAACCAGGCTGCTTCCAGTCCTGCACTGCAGCTACCTTGGCAAGGTCGACGGCTATTCCTTCCTTGGACACCACATGTCCCAGGAACTTAACTTCCTCTTTCCAGAAATCACACTTCTTGAACTACGCAAAGAGCTGATTCTTCCTAAGAGTATCCAAAACCGCTCTTAAGTGCTCCTCGTGCTCTGCCCGGCTCGCCGAATAAACCAAGATGTCATCGATAAAGACAATGACGAATCGGAACAGGAATGGCCGAAACACCCTGTTCATCAGATCCATGAACACGGCCGGTGCGTTCGTCAGACCGAACGACATCACAAGGAACTCATAATGACCGAAGCTAGTCCTAAAAGCGGTCTTCTGCACGTCCCCATCCTTGACGCGCAACTGATGATACCCTGACTGCAGATCAACCTTCGAAAAGTATCGTGCCCCCTTCAACTGATCAAACAGATCATCAATCTTGGGCAAAGGGTACTTATTCTTCACAGTTACCAGATTTAGCCTACGATAATCAATACACAATTGCAAGGAACCATCCTTCTTCTTAACAAATAGAACAGGTGCTCTCCAAGGAGACACACTGGGCCGAATAAAACCCAATTCCAGCAAACCATCTATCTGCTTCCTCAACTCCTCCATTTCACTCGGAGGCATACGATAGGTGGGTAAAGAAATGGGCGCCGCACCAGGCATAAGATCGATAGCAAAATCAATCTCACGCTGAGGAGGTAATCCAGGAATCGACTCAAACACATCTTCAAACTCCTGAACTACCGGCGTACTAACCAACGTCGATTCGGCCGAACTCTCCAACAGAGAAGAATAAAAATCAATACGAAGAGGGTAACTGACCTGAACTGGGAAAGTAACAGTCTCGCCCTCAGGTCCATGGATCGTCACTGATCTAGCTTCACAATCAATCTCAGCTCGCATCCTCGTGAGCCAATCCATACCCATAATAACATCGTAGTGATAAAGCGGTGCGACTAGCAAATCAACATGGATCGATCCACTTCCCAGATCGACCAAACAATCCATACAACGCTTGCCCAAAGCAGAGGAAATCCTAGTAGCGGTAGTAAGCGTCACTCCTTGCATAGGAACAGGTCTCAAACCCAAACGCCTAACTGCCGCATAAGATATAAGAGAAGTAGTGGATCCAGTATCCACTAACACAGAAACGGGAATACCTTCAATGTGCGCTGTCACCTCGAAGGACCTCGGCACTAAGTCAGACATAGGCGCTTCAGCTGAAAGCGCATGAACACGAGCCTGCTGCTGACGATTCGGCGGAGGAACCATGGGCCGCTGAGGTGGCCTGAAACCAGGAACTGCAGGTCTGAAGGATGGATGAGCTGGTTCTGACCGAAGAGGAGGAGGAGAAATAACCTGAGGCATCGGACGGCTAACCCTCTGCGGTGGAGTAAAACCACCGGCTCGCATACGGGAGAAGCAAAAACGGTCCAAGTGCCCCACCTTCCCACAATAGGAACATCGAAGATCAGCTCTCATCTGCTGAGCGGGCGGCGCTGAACGCCTAGGAGGAGAATCTGCTCGCGGCCTCTTACCGAGGAAAGGTGCACCCTGAAAGTCCGGTCGTGGCCTAGGAACCATCGGTGCTCGCATGCGGGACGCTCTATCCCCGTCCTGCTCTGCTCGCAAGGACATGCTCACCAGCTCCGCATAAGAAGAAATGCTAGCACAGCAAATCTTCGATCGGATCTCAGGTCTCAGTCCCTCAGAGAAACGCCGCATCCTCATCGGCTGATCACCCAGGATCAAAGGAACATACCGCCCCAACTCAGTAAACCGGTTCTCATACTCCGTAACCGACAACCCTCCCTGGCGGAGGCGAAGGAACTCACTCTCCTTCTCATGTCGATACGTAATCGGGAAATACTTCTCGTGGAAGCGCGCCTCAAACGCCTGCCACGACCAAACAAAATCCTCCTCGACAGTGCGAAGCACACTGTCCCACCACAGACTGGCCTCCTTCTCAAACATGAAGGTGGCAAGCTCAACCTGCTCGACCTCAGAGCAGTGCAGCGGTCTCAACATCTTAGAGATGCGGTCTATCCAATACTCGGCCTCCTCGGGTCTATGAGAACTCGCAAAAGTAGGAGGTCACAAGCGCTGGAATCGCTCGAAAGTGCCGCTGGCACTGGCGCTCCTAGATGGAGGCATAGGTGAAACAGGTGGAGTCGCCCCCACTGACTGAGCAAAGATGCCAGCCATGGAAGAGAGGAACTCCTGCTACTGTTGCTGCTGCTGCTGAATCTGCTGCTGCTGCATCAACAGCATCATCTGCTCAAACCTATCAACAGGTGGAGTAGATGAAGGTGCACGGCTCGGCCCAGGAACCGAGGGTGTGACAGGAGGAGCCATAGGTTTCGACCCAACACCGGCCCCAGATGGACCCGCCTGCGGATCTGACTGGCTATCGCTCAAGGGAGGAACCCCAGCAAGCGACTCAATCAGAGAGAGACGGGCCGAAGTCTTCGAACCCTTAGGAGGCATCCCTACATTCAACAGAGGATGCAACCTGTCAGATTCTATGTCACATAATCCATCCACACAACAATATAGCACAACTCCAAAAGCAAACAACATGCATTCCATTAATCAAAATCGTCGCAATACAAGTAGTGCAGCAATACATGAATCACGACTAGAAAAGCATGAAAACAACAACAACAACATCTAACACTTCAAACCACCACAGCAACTACAACAACCACAAACAACTACCACAACTACAACACTACAACACACCAACTACAAGCCAACAACGGCTACACACAGAAAGAAAACACCAAATAAAGCAAAGGACGGCCACAACGATGCTACTCGTCGGAATCAGGAGATGGAGGAGGAGCACCCTTATCCTGCAAGCAACACAGGATAGACTTCAGAGTCCGAGTCACCTTCTTAAACTTATGTTTAACAAGGCCTCGAAGATCAACCATATCCTGGCGTAAAGCAGCCTGCCCTTTTTCAAGCCGTGTAAGACGGGCACCTCTGGCAGTCTGCTCTACGCCCAGCTCTGGCGCCACAGGAGGAGAGCTATCACTCGAATCCTGTGCCTCATCTCCTTCCTCGTCATGCTCTGTTTCTTCCTCAGACTCCGCACTACCTTCAGCATAACTCTCTTCATCACCGCTCTCAGACTCAGCCTCACCCTCTGAGGCAAGCCGACCAGAACCAACCTCCATCAGCTTAAGAGTCCTCAGATTGATATGACGAACAGGAACCGGCTTCTCAGCTCCAAGCCTATAGCCAAACTCATGTGCAATCTTGCAAATGAGGCGGCCAAAGGAAAGCGACTCGGTCCTTCTACTCGAACGAGCGATGAGAATAATATGGCGCAGGACGTACGTCGGCACACACAACTTCGCTTCCTGCCCCACCTGATACAGAAAATCCACCATCAGGCGCGTACACTCGCTGCGGTTGCTCCACCTTGGATATACATTGAACGTAAAGATGTGGTGAAGCAAACGGAAGTCGTCCGTCATGTAGGAAGCCAGAAGACTCTTATTTGGCTGCCATTCGACCAGACGACCACACAGGGATCGGGTGCGACGATCCCTCTCGCGCACACTGTCCACATTCTTCTCGCTGGCATGTACTTCACCAAGTGGCACCCTCAGGAGGCGGGATATCAAAGCAACATCGACGATACCCACACGACCACTACCACAAGGAATCTTGAACTGCAGAGGCTCCAGCGAAGGCTCCAGAATGTTGGCATAACGGCCCGAACAGTGCTAGCATTCGCGCGATACTCGCTTTCGAACAAGGAACCCCAACCAGCCCCTTCTAGGCGCTCCAACAAGAAAAACTCACCAAAGAGCCGCGGATCAACATGAGCCTCAAAAAGGACTCTACGGCCTTCATAGACTCTATGCGACAATTTCGCCAACAAGGTCCTACTAACGGGAGCTCGAGAATCGAGGTCCCGCTTCGTCTGGAATTCACGTGTGGTGGACGTGCTCGCGGCGGCTCCTCTCGGCCTCCGTGCACGGGTTGGGTGGCTCGGCCCGGCTTCATCCACGAGCGCTCTCTTCTTCCCCATCAAGGAAAGAAGTGAAGAAATGGAAAAGATGGCCGTCACAATCTCAAAGAGGGCCATGAGAAATGAGAGAAAGAGAGAAATAGAAAGATGGTGAAGCTTCCAAATAGGAAGATGGTGAAGCTTTCACACAACTATTAGCCAAAAAGAGGATGGAATAGCTCAAATGAGAAGGAAAGAAAAAGAAATCAGCAATGAGAAGGAAGATTTGGAGATGGGGTGATGGGTTTGCACGAAAAATGGAAGAAGAAGAAGATTTGGGAGAGATTTGAGAGGATTTGGAGAGGGTTTTGAAGAAAGGGAGAGCTTGGGAGAGGGCTTTGTGAAGGAAATAGGTAAAAGAAAGAGGTTTAAAGGTGAAACTGTGGAGGGGTGGGCCACACTAGGCCTAGAAGTGATCGGCCCGTGTCGGCCCCGCCCGCCTGGCCCGCTGACAGGCGATCCCTCGCCGAACCGGCGATGGCATCGCCGGTCTCTGGACATCCCAGCGATGCCTCGCCATTTTGGCGAGGCCCTCCTGGTCCCCCATGCTCAGAAAAGTGTGGGTCCCCCCCTGGGCCCCACTGGAAATGCCCCGATCGGCCCCTTGCGTAGTTTGACGCCTATCGGGTCATTCTGGCAGAAATCTGATGTAAATAGAGATTTCTTGAAGGTTTAACGGTTAAAACAAGATGATAAACCATCTACACTCATTAATAGATGGTCTGTGAAAGGTTTCGGGTCGCTGTGTGTGATTAGGTAAGAGTACAGACTCGATCTCGGTGAAGGTTTTCAAGAAACTTTCGCCGATAGAAGCTACGGAGCACAAACACCAAATTTACGATAGACCCGCACCCAAATACACTAAAGTAGTGACAACGTGCGGTGTGTGACCATAACTCAGGTCCGGTTTAATCCAGATCATGCTCTGATACCAACTTGTAACGCCCTGAAATTCGGGGGTCGAGTAAAACTCAGCTCCCGAGTTCCAAAACATCACTTATGCAACATAATTAATGATGGATGTATGTTGACTATATTAGTGCATAAAACATGGAATAGATTAAGCCAAAACACAGATATGATTCAGGGATAAGTGAATAAAGTAAGCGGAAGACTTATAGAAAAATATGTGTACAAGTGTAAATCCCTGAAGTACATATACAAACCAGGTCGCATGAAAGTGTTACTTAACAAAATTTAAGTATCAAGTTACATCATTTAAATTCCCAAAAATAATCCCAGAGATCCTGCGCATCAGACCAAGGCTCGCTAGAACCCGTCTGAAAACTGCATATAAGAGAAGGCAGCCTCATCATCATCTAGCTCCCGCTCTGCCTCAGAAGTCGCATCCACATCTGCAACATCAGAGCCTAAGACAGAGTCTGGTGGGTGTTTAACACCGCCCCAGAAACGTGGGAGTGAGTGATCAACTCAATGGAACAATAAGGCACTGGTTAACATGTTATCAGTTCAATCAAACAGTAATGATAAAGCAGAACAATTAAATAAATCCTAAGTACTCTTGTTAATGCAAGGATGTATGCAACATGATGCGTGCCCTCACGCGTACACCCTCAGCGTCTTCATCTTACGTTACGCATGACATCGCCTCAAAGTGCGCCACATCTACAAAGCACATGCAAATGCGGTGCATGGATATGATTACCAAGTTGTTATTAGTCCATTTCACACAGCAGGATTGGGAAGCTAAGATACCTTCCTCATATCACCATCCAAACAGTAATACATACTAGGGTCGTCAATCCTAGACATCTCATACGATCATATATTTGAGGTCGTAGCAAAGGGCTCGTCACCAATCAATGCACGCCTTTCATACCTTCACTACCACAGTTCGGCTCGTCACCTCCTTGCGATATCCGGGTATGCTCGAGGTCACTACAAAGGGCTCGTCACCAATCAATGTAGGCCGACAGCACGAATATAGTGTCCCATACCACCATAATCGGCTCACGAGTTGAGTTGCTCACTGGTCACTACGGGGAGGCTCGTCACCCCAGCGTAGGCTGACAGCTCGACCACGGTGTCCCATACCACCATGTCCGGCTCATGAGTCTTAGCGGATCAAGTACCATAGTTAATAGGATTTCACTGGTAAGTTCGGTATCCTAGATTCAAGCAATAGCGTCCATACATGGTGAACATACATCGGATAATCGGGTTACTTGACGAACTCGACTAGCACGAGCGCACGTTGAGTTGAGCGACATAGAGTGCGCAAACACTCCGCGTGGCCAAACCACTGCCGACAACTCTAATACGGCTCGGGTTCGTCTCATACGTCCTACGTTGCGAAAGCAACCTCAACCATGAACATAGAGTCGATTACCGATTTCCTGGACTAAGGCATAGTCCCAAACACTTTACACTACTACAGATACTCATATGGATTGTAAAACAGTAATGGAACAACAACTTAAATCATGGTACATATGCATCTGAAGAATATCAACTTAACATAAATGTAAGCATAGGAATGCTTGAATTTAAATAACATGGAATGTAACTTGCATAAAGGAAATCATGCACATCAATAGGAGTGTTGAGAATCACTTCTCAACGCCCGTAATTAGTGTAACAAATTACACTTTAGATCATTCATGCATTTCTACAAACACTTAGCATACATGGAATAACATACATGACGTATGTTGAAATACATGCATTTAGACAATTCCTTTTACCAAGGAGTTGTCATACATGCATCTAGCATACATACATGACAAATAATCATGGAAACCACAGGTGCATATTTTATACGTATACGGTACTTTATACATACACATAGAATACACAAATCTCAATATAACACATGCATAACAGGAAAGCAACGTACACACAACATTTGGCATGCAGAATCTCATCCATAACAAGAATAAATCATTCACTGGCATTGAAAGCCTTGAAAACCATAACCTATACACTTAAAGTCCGCACCTTAAGCAAGGAAAGAACCACCGAACTGATTTAGACGAGTTGTCTTCGTCAACGGCGAAAAAATATCCTAAAACAAGGATAGAAATGAGATACAACAATACCAAGATTAATCTAAGCTCTAACACAGGTTAGGGTTAGGTTAACTTACCCCAAGATGAACTCAGAATCGTCAGAAGAACGATTCAAAGTGAAGGTTCAAAGATGAAGAAGAATAAAGAAGAATCCAAGATGATTCACCAACTTATCTCTCTCACTTTCTCTCTCTTTTCCACTCTCTTTCCAAGGTAGGGTTAGAGAAAATTCGTTTGGAAAAGAGGGCTAGGGTTTAAGGACTATATATAGGCCTCAGAATGATGGAAATAACCCCAGGTACAAGGTATACCTAGGTTATAACCAAAACCCGCCTCTTACGATCCAACGAAGCACTTCTGGTGGGCCTATAACCACGAAAGGTCGGACTTAAGCTCATTGACCATGGATCTAGGTCAGGCTGAGTTTTCATACCGACCGGCTCTTCAGATCAGCCGTGGCGGACCACACTCAATTCAACGGTCACGGAATCTCGATCAGGTCCACAAGCACTAGGATATGCCTGGGCCAACTATCCTGATCAGAGGGTGAAATTGGGTCAGAATCCAACGGTCAGATAGCTTAAAATCATCGCGCAAGCGACACGACTCAGATTTCATAAAAACTTAATAAATATCCAACCGTTCTCACACTCTTCACTCCGAACTCAATCAAATCGACCCAGAATATCACATGGACTTGATTTTTGAGGTGATGGTCAAGCCCAACTCGGTGACCGCAACAGCATAAGATCATCGCCATCAGACAACCGACGCGCGGTCCAGGTCCGATCCAGATCTTCCAAAAATTCTCCAGAACAACTGGATTTAGCGATGGATCCCAGATTTCAGAGTAACGTAGCGCTAACTAATCTACAAGTTTTAAGCCATGCAGATACAATTTAAAGTGATTGATGCGAATTTCACAAGCAATCGAGTATAGCGCTAATTACCCCAAAAATAACTACTAAAGGAAAGATTAGCACAAAAATTCCAAGGTCGTTACAGAAACATAGGTGAGACTTACATATGATTGCTACCCACTTGCATAGGCTTTTCCATCGTGGTCAACTACAAAGTTGAGACTACATAATTCTTGGGCCGAACTAGCCTAACCCACTTATGTTGAATCTCACTATCTGCCTAATAATGAGAAGTAATAAGTCACCTAGTAAAACGATAGTGGACAATTTACGAGCTCGTCACACATAACCTATTTTTGCTTGCCCATAAGCAGGTCAGGTCAAACCTTTCAACCAATCGACACGCGTTGGTAGGAGTCACAGCTTACTTTGGTATTTCGGCATTTTAGCGCTCTGTTCTTCCACTCAGTTTAGGCATTGGTTGCTCCCAATGGTACCAATCGGGGTTTAGGGACTTTCACCCACGGATCCTCTAATCATGTCCTGTTAAATTATACATTTTTTGATGTGGTATCCAACTCAAGTCGTAATAAAGTATGTTTCATCGCATTTACACTCACCGTATGTATGAGTCCACACACGATCACAATATATCATGTTTTTCAGGGAAGCATAGGATGACCTTCCTCATGTGGTCTCCTCATGAATTTAAGTTTCTCATAGGGGTCTCATATAATGCATCTTGTATTTAGATGGTTCACATACTAATCATAGACACATCGTGTGTCGCAACACAACCTACTATGATCACCATACCATGATATGAATCAATCACTCTCAAATATACAAGGATACAACAACTATAAACCATGCATATGATATGCACATGACTTAACCAATCTAAATCCAATCCAAGATTCATTCTGCAATAGGTTTTGCAAGAAAATTTTCAATTAAATCAGAAAATTTAGCAATAGGGTTTGCAAGGGGATCTCCAACTAAACTATAAAATTCAACAATAAGGTTTTCAAGGATTTTCAAGGAAAAACCAACTAAATCAGAAAATCCAGCAATAGGGTTTGCAAGGGGATTTCCAATTAAACCATAAAATTCAGTAATAGATTTTCAAGGATTTTTAAGGAAAATCCAACTAAATCAGAAAATCCAGCAATAAGGTTTTCAATCCAACTAAACCATAAAATTCTGCAATAGGATTTTCAAGAAAAATCCAACTAAATTAGAAAATCCAGCAATGGGGTTTTTCAGGAGATTTTCAACTAAACCATAAAATCCAATAATAGGGTTTTCAAGGATTTTCAAGGAAAATCCAACTAAATCAGAAAATCTAACAATAGGGTTTTCAAGGGAAACCCAACGCACATATGCGTGCTCCTAATATATGCACTCACCTGTAACAATCAGAGGATTGACTTTCAAATTCAGCATCTATTTCTTTTTCTTCTTCTTCTTCCTCTCAACTTCAAACTCAACAAGAAAGAGAGTGTTGGAATGGGTTATGGAAAGAGGGTTTTATGTTTATGGACTTGAAACTGATTTTAAAATTAGTTTTTGTCTAAAAAGAAGGTTTAAGAGGTGTTTTGTGATGTTTTTGAGAAGTGTAAGCTTATGGTAATAATATAATAATGTTATTTAAGTAATTTGAACTAAAGTATTCCTAGTATTTAAAAAAACATCGAGGTCATTTTAGTTATTTTATCAAAATATACATGTGCATATCTATTCATAACTTACAATCTGGGTGTCCTATGAACATGCCGTTTTTGCCAGAAACTCCGTAACTCGACCTAACGAATTTTGAAAACTCAATGATGGCCCACCGCCAGATAAAATAAGGACATAATTGTCATTTCTTAGATTGTTTAATTTTAAGTTCGTATATTAAAATTCAGACATCGGATTGAAATGCGGCTTACGGCTCGATAACAGAACAACATTTTGATCAAGTCAAAATATTCTTAGGGCCAATGGACCTACAGTTAATGGTTATCCAGTGTATGAACCAGATGTCGGGGCTTCAGGTCTTACAACAAGCATCCCGTGTAGTCCAACTACTGTCGGTTATCTGTATTCAACCCAAGTTGATCGAACAATCCTAGGGTGACCGCCTTAACTCAAGCCACTCTTTTAGTTTGGGCAGTTAGCCAACTGACCCAACATCATAGAAATTATAAGTGTTGCTACGGACTAAACATTACATCACACAATTATAGCATGGGTTCTACTACACAATCACTCAAGCATTTCATCGAACATGTGAGCATCAATGGAACAACACATCTACTTAGGCATTTTATCAAACATATGGGCATCAACAAAATAACACATTCAGTTGGGTATTCAATCAAGCATATGATCATCCACGAAACAACACATTCAATCACCTAAACATTTTATCAAACACGTAAGCATCCGTATGTAACCAATAACATATATTATAGAAAAATCAAAATGTCAACATATTAGCGTGCACAAATTCATCTACAAGTATTTAATCATTAACTGAGCCTCAAGGGTCGATAAATGGAAACCTAGAAATAATGGTCCGCACCTTAAGAAGGAATATCCAATTTTAAGCTCCTAGGGTTAAGGATTTGAGAAAAATCACAAATTCCTATATAAACACCAAGAACTACATGAGATTTATGCAATTCATTTTAGAAAAACCTAGGTTAGGAAGTAAGATTTGTTTCTTACCTTCCAATCGTGAACGGGGCAGATTCGGCGGAGGAAAATGATCGATGCTGTGGCTTTGATTAGAGGAAACCGATGAAAGGGAAGCACTAAAGCCTCCCCCACTCCTACTCTCTCTTCTTCTCTTCTTCTTTCTCTTCCTCTTTCTCCCTTTCTCTCCTTTGAAAAATACAAATTCGTATGGGGAGAGGGGGTGCCCAAAAAAGGCCCTTATATAGTGCCAAATGTTGCACAAATGGCCCCAAGGGCTAAGTTTTTATCATACTAGCTCTATGGGAGAGTGTTTCTAACCTCTAGGGCCCATTATGGGGTATACATGTCGATATACATCATAAGATAGTTAACCCTATAGACGATCTACATATGGATATGATCGGCCCGCCATTTAGATGCGTCAATCAACGGATATGATTAGAAGTCTGTTTAACGCTCACCGATGGTCGATCAGGGCCGCGGCTATACGGATATGAGTAGGAAAATATCATTAACTCATGCCTCGAGTTTGGTTGTGAACTAACGGTCGGAAAGCCACAACTTCACGAAAGAGCGAAAGGTCTATTTCACTTAAGTTTCAAATTTCAGCTTAGGGGATTCGCGCATTATAAGCACTTAGCTTCTGGACCAAGTTGAGCCGTTCTAGGCACTTTCTTGGTTCACCACCAATGATAGGTGTTAAGCCCAGTGAGACATACATTATTATATAATTTTAGAACTAGTGACCCACTAACGAGCGGTCTAAAGCTTGTTTAGAAAATCGGGACATTTTTAGAATGAATTGGGTATCAAGATTTCTTATGGGCAATGATTAGAGTTTGGATTAACTATGTTCATAGTGTGGCCTATTTATAATTAGTGAAAGTGGAGATTTGGTCATGATTACTCTAAACCGTTGGTTTTAGGTTAAAAGAGTAACGGGGTTAATTTGGTCTATTAGTTAAAATCCGGGCCTTATCTAACTCGGCTTCGGGTAGATCTGAGAGTGAAGGAGGGTTTAGAAGGGTTTTGGGGGGGTGAAAATGAGTTGAAAATGGGTAAAGGGTGGGTGTAGGGTCGTATAGAGGGGACCACGCACGTGGGAGGGACCTACATGGTCGGGCCGGCGGAGGCACGCTGCCGGCACACTCCTCTAGAGCCTTCGGCGGTGGCCACTCCCCTGGGTTTGTGTTTTCACTCCGTGGGACCGCCCCAGGTCCCCCTAAATGTATATGTTTCATCTCTAAGTTGAGTATGGTGCATGTACTATGGTCCAAGGGTTGTTTTTAATCAGTGGTAGGTTAGTTAGATTTGGGCCCTATGTGAACAAATCACAAGGCTACACTCGATACTTATTAATCGGGCGGGTTCATCGGCTTTCTATGGTTGATTTATTGAATTTGTGCAGTTCTTTACTAGTACCACCCGTGTAAAAATTAATATTGAGTATTAATGGTCTGTAAGTGATAATATAAGTTAATTACATATAATAAAAAAATCAAAGATTTTTGAAAATCTAAAACAACAAAAATTCAGGATGTTACAAAACTGTAAGCTGTAAATGTAGCGTATAATATGACAAACTTTGGAGGCCCACTTTGATTTGATAATGTTTTTAATCTGTTATAAGAATAATTATTATACAGATGACATGCACGTACTCAAATTAAATAATGAATTATACAAGGTGAGAATAAACTTATTTTTCCTTACATAAATATTATTATTAAGAGTAACTCTCAAGTTCAACTAACTGGAGGGGTTATAAATTACTGTTCACCTAGTAGGTAACGTCAAAATTGTGATGTGTGTGCAACATCCAACCCATGTAATAGGTTGGCCCTATCACGAGGATCACCTTCAGAAAAAATCACCCACATCTATTTTTCAAATAGACCACACTTGTAATGTTTTATTTATCAATGGTTAGAAATTGTTTCTTATGTTGTGGTCCACCTAATAAGCAGATGTGAGCTGATTTTGAACTAGGTGATCCTCATGGTTGGGCCAACTTATTGGAGGAGTTGGATGTCATATGTTCTTAACGGGTTGCAAGTTATCAGCTGGGTGGACATAACGGTGGTCCAACTATTGGACTTAAGAGTTACTACTAATTATTATTAATTATTAAAAAAATATTTTAATATTAAGAATATAATATATAAATACATAACGTTAAAATATTATGTGATCAATTCAGATGGACCATTTGTGAAAAATTACATTGCTAATTTCCTAACAATCCCATAAGTGGATATACGATGGATGGTTGAAATGAAAATAGTTGCAGATCTAAATTCAATGGTCTCCAAGATCAATTTTATTATCGCTACTAAATCAATCTTTGAGGATTGATAGTGGTCATATTAATCTCTACGTTATATGGAAACCGATCAGTATCGATCAACATTGCTTTCTTTTCTTTTTCATGAAATTTCAGCAGTCCTTTATCAAAATTATCTTTAATAACATTCTTGGAAAGAATACATTTGTTAATATAATGCAACCAAGTTCTATGTCATTTACAATAATTAATCTTTTTAAGTTTTTCAATTGTTGAAATCTTGTGATTAACAAGAATTTTGATAAACTTGTTAGCTAATATAATATCAAAGATTTCATCAGCATGAGAAATATCAAAGGTGTAGGTTCTTTGAATTTTCTAATTAGAAGCCGTCATTGTTTCTGCTTTAATCAAAACTGAACATATGAATGACTATTTAGCCCCTATTTCAGTCATTCCAACATCATGGTTATGGTCATGGTAATATGTCCCTACCGATGAATTCTTTTGCTTCATTGACTCTTGAAGCAAAGCCTTATATCGAGACAACTTTCTGATCAAATCATAAATATCTGTGAGTTCCGTTTTAATAAATTTCTTTTGAAGTTGAAATTTCAATTTATCTTTAGCTAATTGGACAAATTCTGCCTTGGTTGTAACTACTTTGCATCAACTTTTAGCTCTTTTATGCTGAACAATGTAATTTTCAACCGATTTCCTTGGCAATTGTCAAAAATGTGTAAGATGGGATGTGAAAATTTCTGTCTTTATAAAAGAATTGAGCATGAAATTTTTCTCTCATTTCTTGTTAATTTTGTATTAAGTTTGGAAGTAAATTGGAATACTAAGTCAAGGCTACCCTAGTGAGTGAATAGCTGAATAACTGCAATTTGTAATTCTTATTATTGTCTAATTCTCCACATTGTATGGTAAATCGATATATGTGTTATATAGTTAATTGACCTGTATCGCTTATAAATAATGTAAGGTCAGGTCGATAGTTCCTCAACAACAAATATTGTCAGTCGATCCAATCAGGATATGGCTTATGGTAAACAGGAGTAGTAGTTCGGCCAAGAACTTAGCTCGCTATTTCCTGAATAAGATAAATAATTTGGTTACGCTCCCAGTTTTGTTGTGAAGCAACTGAAGGTACTTAAGGGCCATCCTGATATTGTTCTTCATTATACAGTTAATTTCTAGGTAAAGGGTACCATCCCTTGATTCCTAGTATCGTAAATGACATTTCTATTCTCACGTTCGAGACGTCTGAAATCTACCAGTGGCAACAAATTTCATATGTCATGAACAAGAACACGTTCAAGATGTCTGAAATATACTGTTATCGGTGAATTTTTCACATCCTGGATCGGACCAGGGGATAGGAACAAGTGATAAATTTTGTTGTAATAAAAGTGTGTGGCATTGGTTAAAATGGTACAAGTGTCTAATTTTCAACAAAACTTGCATCGACCTGTTGTTGAAGTGCAACAAATGCACTATTAACAAACAAAGCTATCAACTAATGTATGCTCTTGGTGTGTTCGACCATCCGCCTATTGAAAGACTCGGCTTGAACTCGCGATTATTCTGCCTAAACCCGTTATAGTTCTGTGATGTGTTGAATCTCCCTCTACATATCAGCCATCCCGGTTGACATAATCTTAAGGGGTTCAACCTGGGATATCGATGGTCTATCTAGGTTTGGAGGAATATGCGATGGACTAAGTGGTGGATCTCCTTACTCAGGAACTTGTTGGACTTGCACCTCCTCCTTATGAGTAGAAGGCTCATTGGTTATAGTAACGATCGTTGAAAAATTATGAGCACCCCTTCAGCTCATGATTCCGAATAATTACTGCACCAACAAATATACTTGAGTCAACCAAATGTTAAGGCAACCAAGTAATTTATTGTCCCATTGGGCGTACCAAAAAATGTTGGTTTTTTTATAATTGGTCCATAATAAATATTTATGACAGCTTGGTAGTTGTTAGTCCCACTGGGTGTGGCAAAAAAATGTTGGCTACTCGGTTTGTTTTTAATTATGCGGGTGTGCCAGAATCGATACAGTGACTCGATCCAAACCGGTCAACTTTGACCCCAAGCGCCAAAATAAGCAGATACGTCCAATATGAACGTATATGACCAGATCCCGAGGAGATTAGTCACTTAGTCAACCACCTGCAGAAGTTTATGATGATCAGGCGAAAATCGAAAGCTTGGGTTCTTCCTCCGAAGATGGGTTACTTTGTGCCTTCCACAAGAAAGGACTTTCAAAATACCAGTACAATCAAACAAAAGAAAAAATGTACAATCGGTCATTAGGAGCAACTGCAAGAATGCCTCTCTTGAAAGATTACGTAATATAAGATAAAGAACAAATCCAGCATATGAGTGTAGATTGAAATTACAACTAAAACTTATAACGAAGAATTATCACTACTTGATTAGCTGAAATAGAGTAAATTGATAGATAAGTTTAATTCATTGTTAATTGTTGATTTGTTAGGATTTTAATTTGATATCTTCGTTACGTCACATTCCTCTACTATTTATAGAGTTCTGCTGCATCTTATTCCTCTATATCCTTCTTTTATTAGTGCAATGGTTACAATATCCTCTCTTTAATTATATCTTTCTCTTGTTACATTTTTCTTGTCACGCCCCAAAATTTGGGTACCCGAGTAGGGCTACTCAATACCCAATTTCCAAGCGCATGAACTAAAATTTATATGTTATCATTAATGCACAAGTAAATACTCAATCCCACAACGCTGTGTGCATATAAAATAAAGGAGGACAACTACAAATTTTCAAACTAAATTAAACAACATTGTCCATACATCCATAACTAAACAACTAATTAAATTAAGTAACTTAACTTATTACATTAACATTGAAATTTCAAACTAAACCTAATGCAACTAATAGTAAAGACCCACCTACTCGAAATATTCCAACTCGGCACCTGTATGGTTTATATTTAACATGAGTACAACGACTCAGTCGGATCATTTCAAACACAAATCTGAAGTTCTGAATTTCTTATGTCTCTAAGTAAGTAATATATTTGGAATAAATATAACAATAAGACTTATGCTAACATAAAGTAAAATGAATGTAAAAAATGATATGCATGCGATGCTACTTGATGATTCAACGTAATTAATTAAATAAACATCCATGATTAATTTCAACCCCGTACTCGGTGTATGGCCACGTTGCATTAATGCCTACGCACTGTTACCTCATAGTGAGGGACCCATTTATATGTTAGATGATTAGATTACTGCTCCAGTTGTACTTCTAACGTATGTCTATGCACACAATTGTACTCATACGTCGTACACAAAGGAGACTCCAAAGAATCTAGTGGGTTCTAGGATCTTTCACGTAAGGGACACAATTTCCATACTTGCTGGCTTTAAGGTCTCTCAACCAAGGGACATGATTGCCATACTTGCTAACTTTAAGGTCTATCACCCAAGGGACACGATCGCCCTACTTACTTACGTTACATCCAACTTATTAAAATCGATGCTCAATGAATGCTAGATATGCATTTAAGATGAATCATTGTTTCGCAATCGAAAATATTAACAATATAAATTTTTTATTTCTAATTAATAATTCTAGATATAATTTTATAAAAACTTTAATAATTAAATATTTAAATAAAATATTATTTTTACTATAATTTAATTTAGGAATTTCTTTGAAATAACGTATAAGAAATTTTATTTAAATTCTAACTTTAATTAAATCAAAAAAATTAACTTAAATAATATTAAGTATTAGCATAAAAATATTTATTAAAATGACTTGATTATTTTATATTGTTTTGATTTTGGTTTAATTTAATTAAATATATTGAAATGACTTGATTATTTTATAATTAATTTTTAATTTCTCTTTGATAATTCATCGAGAATGTATATTTAGGTTTAATTGATAAATTTATTTAAATTTTAATTTAAACAAAAAATTTGAATTACATGGAGAAGATTTATAAATTTAAAATTTAAAATTATACTCTATTAAAATTTCAATCTAATAAATTTTAAATATATATATCAATCACTAAATTCTAAAATATAGAAATATAATCAATTTAACTTCAATTCCAAAATTTTGAAAATTTTCTTTAACTTAAGTTCATTTAAAATTTAAATTAATTAAAAGTTGGATTTTAATCTTTATAGTAACAAAATATTATACTGATTCCATAATTTATAACATTAACAATGTAATTAAATTATTATTTAATGATTTAAGTTAATCTATCTTAAATTAATTAAAAATTTTAATCTAATTATTTTAGATTAAATATTCTAAATTCAGAATTTTATTCAGTTTATATATATATATTTAATAAGTTAAAGGAAGTTATTATATAAACTAAGTTAAAGGAAGTTATTAATTTGGACTTTGGATACTATTATTTTTACACATTCAAATTTTAATTTATTTATTTTTATATAATTAATTCTAAGTATTATAAATTATTGAAATTTAAATATTGGTTTACTTTTTAACCTGATTTTTTTAATAATTCGGATTAATTATAAATTTAATAATTAACATAATCATTAATTAAAAATATTTTGAAATTAATTCAAATTTACTAATTTAAATAAACTCATTACGTCATAAACTTATATTCTAAATAGATTAACATAGTCATTATATTTTCATATGCCCATCAACAAAATATATTTATCAAATAAATATAAATTTCTTCAAAATTTCAGAGAGAAAATAAATGACTTTTTTTTTAAAGAAAAATAAATATAAATAAACAAGTATTAAAAATGTTCACATCTGGGATTGGATCACCCACATAATAATTAACTGAAAATAATATTCCTAACATAACAATTAAACTGAAAATATTAAACTTCAATTTAAGATCACCTACCTTAAAAATGTAATGATTCGGCCCTGGTTCAATCTCTCTCTCTTGATTTACAGAGTTCTCTCTCTCTCTCTCTCTCTCTCTCTCTCTCTCTCTCTCTCTCTCTTTGGTTAATTGTTTCTTTGTTTATTTCTTTCCTTCCTTTTTAATGGAGGTGAGTAACGAGATGGAAGAGTGGGGAATGTGGACAGTTTCGTTTAGTGGGAAGGTTCGGTGCTCATTACCGTACGAAAAGGAAGGAAGAATGGATAAAGTAAGTTAATCGGTGGTGACGTGTGGAAGATAATTCATTCTCATTTTTAAAAAAAATTATTTTTAGATATGGTGGGACCTACTAACAATGATATAAATCTACTCCGTCCATCATCTTGGCCTGGCCATGAGAGGATATAAGGCCAAAAATGAGGATGATCCAAAACTCAGGTGGGCCACAAGCAAGCGGACGGTGGTGTTGGTTCCCACAAAAATGGGTTGTTACATTCTACCCCCCTTAACAAAAATTTCATCCCCAAAATTTAACATACCTATCATATGAAGAGATGAGGTTACTTCTCTCGGATTTCATCCTCTCGCTCCCACGAAGCTTCGTCCTTACCATGATGCCCCCACTAAACCTTCACGAGTGGTATTATTCTTGTTCAAAGTACTTACTCCTTCCTGTCGAGGATGCGAATCGGTTGCTCTATGTATGAGACATCCTCCTAGATTTTCAGCCGTTCCCAGTCAATGATATAAGATGCGTCTCTCTCATACTTTCGAAGCATAGATACATGAAATACATCATGGACGCCAAAAAGCTGAGGAGGTAAGGCTAGTTTGTAGGCTACGAGGCTTACTCTTTGCAAGATCTCGAATGGTCCGATATAGCGTGGTGTCAGTTTTCCTTTCTTCCCGAATCGCATAACTCCTTTCATCGGGGATACCTTCAGGAACACATGGTCTCCTATGGCGAACCCCAAGTTCCTTCGGCGATTATCGGCGTAACTCTTTTGGCGACTCTGAGTGGTACGTAGACATACGCTCTTTGATGACGACAATCTTCTCGGATGTTTCTTGCACTAGTTCCAGTCCCAACAATGTTCTTTCACCCACTTCAGTTCAATAACTTGGTGATCTGCAGGGTCTTCCGTATAAAGCTTTGAATGGCGTCATGCCAATACTGGACTAAAAACTTGTAACGCCCTGTCCAAAAAGAGAACAGTGTCCTGAGGCGCACGTGCGAGCCAGTGTAGGATCGGATAATTCAGACGCACATGTGGGCCTACTATGGACTAATTAATGACAAACTTAACCACTAATGGGATTAAATCAAATTGTGCTCGGGTCGAGCATAGGCCGTAGAGCCAGGTAGCCCCTTTAAATTCGGTAACTGTCCGTACGAGCCGTGTATCACCCGAGGAAGGTCCAGAATTTCTGAAACTTTGTCAGACCTTTGGGCTTGCTGGGCTCGTGGTCCCACGCGAACGCTAGGCCCCGAAAATACCTAGAAACCATCCGTCAGCGTTGCCCTGCTGGTACTTGCAAATTGTAAGTCGTCGGGCCAAAAGTGATAAAATTCTGAAATTTACCCTAAAAACCCCGCTGCTTGAGGGTGCAACTCCGGGCGTTCCAGTCGTTGGATCTCTTCTAAATTCACACCAAATGTTGGAAATAAGTCCAAGCCCACACCTACAAAATCTGGCCATTGATCGTGGAGCGGTGATGGTTGATCACGAATCGGGCCGCTGCGGCAAAACTCAGCATTTGTTTGCGATCAAACTTCACCCGACCCTTCATCGAGTCATGGGGCACCTATCCCATGTGTCAGATGGCCAAGGGGGCCATCAGGACAGCCCCAACAGCCAGATTTGGGTCCAACAGGGTCATTGGAAGCATTTCTTGAAACTTGGGGACAATAGACATAATTCTGGGCATATATAAGGCTGCCCTCTCTCTCTCAACTGATCGAAATGGGGTTTGAGAGAGAGAGAGAGAGTGTGTGTGTGTGTGTGTGAGAGAGAGAGAGAGAGATTTGGGGGCACCTCAGTTGCATGTGACCCCGGTGGCTGAAATTCGTAAATTCCGGCGTCCTCTCCCCTCCTCCGCCGAAAATCTTGATTGTTCTCCGCCGTTGGAAGAGAAATTTCAACCCATCTAAGGTAATATAGGGATTCTCACACTATTTTTATAATTTCTACAACATGCATGTGACTTTGCCCATCCAATGCAATGCAGCAACTCGAGCTTGCGGACCTAGTGTTGCTAGGATCGTCTCAGCAATTTTTAGCTAAGTTTAAGCGAGGACCATTACCTTTAGGTAGTTGATTATCGCGCCTAGTATAGGTTTAGTGAATTTATGTAGTGCATTGTTAGTGCATGTTGCTGAATTTTCATTTGGGCTACATAATTAGAACAATGGACTAGAAATTGCTGAAATTATGGAAGGAGATTAGACCCTAATACCCCAAATCTGTGACTTGTGCATTTGCATGCTCATATAGGGTGCAAATATCTCACTTTCTCCAAATTTATGCTAGTTGATTGTTGATTTCTTGATTTGGTGCTAACTATGCTTTAATAATGACATGAATTGCTGTAAATTACTGATTTTCGGTTGAATTATTGCTACATATCAATTATGCTAGGAGTAAAGGCGTGGAATGTTGTCATATTGCTGACTTGTTAAACTACTTGCTTGATTTCCTCGATTTATAGCTGAATTATTTGATTTATGTTAACTTAAGGAAGACTAGTTGTTGTATATTGGTGCATGGCTGCCCTTATGGTTGTATATATTGGAACATGGTGAACATAACCCGTATGGGTTAGTGAAACTTAATATATTATTATTGTTCATGTACTTAAATTGTTTATTTATGTCTGACATGAGCGAACTATTTCTAAATTTGACAATACATGCTGTGTATTATTGCATAAACCCTTATGGATGGGCCGATTACCTACAATTACTTGGGCGACCCCTTTCGTTGGACCTGCCTGCGAGTAATCTGGCTCGAATAGTTGAACTATACGTTGTTGGCCGTAGTTGGACTACGCGGGACTATGTTCTTAAGCCGATTAGTTATGGTTCAGCTCGTCGGGGTACATTGACTAATAGTCGACCATCCTTATACGTTAATCTTGTTTGATCACACCTATATGAACCCGAAGTATCCTAAGACTGTTGCACCCATTGTTAACTATGATTTACAGCCCACAAAATCTTATGAGCTGGGGATGGTGGTATGGAACATTATGGTCGTGCTGTCGGCTTACGCTAGGGTGACGAGCCTTCCTGTAGTGTCCATTGAGCGATTGGACTCGTGAGCCGGGAACAGTGGTATGGGACACTATACCCATGATGTCGGCCTGTGTTGGGGTGACGACCTCCCTACAATGACCGTGAGTAGGACATTTAAGTCCCAACCTATTTCATCTATATTTATACTAGTTTTCAGGATTGATGACCCCAACATAGAGCTAAGGGTCATGAGAGCCACATGACCACAACCTTAAGCCGCACGATCGGGTTAGGACAATAACTCCACTAAGGGTATTCCGGTTTTTCCAACCTGCTAGACGAATGAACTTAACCAATCAACCAAGCTAACATATTTCATGACATTGCTTTATATTTGTGTCGATTATGGAATCGAGGTCGCTTTTGAGGGAGTGTTGTTACATCGCGAACGTCAAATGTCATCGCTTGAGGGAGTATTAGTTTCTTTGTGAGGAGTATACATCATATCATAACCACGCATTTGCATTAACAACAATGTTTAGGATTTCATGTTATTTACTATTCATTAAATGTATCATATGCATGATAATTCGTATGCCTATTGCTAATGGTACCATTGAGTTGATCACTCACTCCCACTCTAGGACGGTGTTCTTAAACACCAACCAAAACCTGAAATAGATGTAGGTACCCTGGAGCAGCACACATTAGACGATGTTGGTGTCGACGACGGTGATGAGCAAGCGTGCTATCAAGAGTTTGGCAGGGCATATTAGCGAGGTGGATGTCGGCAAGACTAGGCCAGATCCCAGATCATTTTGGGGTGTGAGTATGGGATTGGATCCCTAGATGACTGTTATTCGAATTTATTAAGTTGTTATGTTAGATATGAATTTACGGTGGAACTTTACTTAGTAGTACTTGAAACTTAATTATCTGATTAGCAATTAAGCATGCTTAGTCTAATTCGTCATTGCTTCCTAATACCTAATTAACTATATGCATTTGTGACTCATTATTGCACATATGACACTCGAGAATTCAGAAACCGAGTAGCTACTTGGTCCTTGAATTTCAGGGCGCTATAAAACTATTGTTGTAGGCGAATTCTATTAAGGAGAGGTGGTCGTCCTAATTTCCCTTGAAGTCAAAAATGCAACTGCGAAGCATGTCTTCTAGGATTTGATTTACCCGCTCCGTTTGCCCATTAGTCTGCAGATGAAAAGTCGTGTTGTAATCTAGCGTCATTCCCAATGCCTTCTGAAGCCTCTTTCAAAACCATGATGTAAACCTAGGGTCTCAATCAGATACAATGGACATAGGAATGCCGTGAAGCCTAACGATCTCCTTGATATATCGCTTGCTTAACTCGTCTAGGGATGAAGAAATACATATAGGAAGGAAGTGTGCTGACTTTGTTAGCCTATCAACGATCACCCATATTGCATCATGATGACGGCATGTTTTCGGTAGTCCGACAATAAAATCCATTGATATGTGCTCCCACTTCCACTCTATGACCCGTAATGGTTGTAAAAGTCCCGACGGCTTCTAATGCTCCACTTTAACCTGCTGGCAGGTAAGGCACCTTACAACGTAGTTGGCTATCTCCCTCTTCATATTACTCCACCAATATTGACGTCGTACATCACGGTATATCTTGGTTCCTCCTAGGTGGATGATGAATTTTGTATAGTACGCCTCATTTAAGACTTCTTGTTTCAATTCACATATTTCTGAAACACATAACCTCCCTTGCAATCTGATCCCACCATCAGATCCTACTCGCCACTCCGAGTTGTCCTTTTCCGCTTCTTCTGTTATTTTCTCTTGTAGTCATGCATCATTCTTCTGCGCTTCTATTATTCATCGCACCTAGAAAAGAAAATCCTGAATAACTACATCATAATATAAGGATTAAAGGGCTAATCGACTATGAATAGATGCTTTCAAACCTTTGTTAAATTTTTGTGCCTTACGGGTTTCATCAGACACCAGAAAAGTTATAAATCGCGATAGTTCGGTGAACTTAGCGCTATACTGGCGCACTGTCATGTCACCCTGCTCTAATTTCACGAATTCTCCCATCTTTTGATTTTTCACATACAAAGGAAAGTATTTATCATCAAACTTCTCACAAAACTGGACCCAGGTACAGGCTTCGACTCTCGGGTTCATCCTAACAACTGAGTCTCACTAATGGTCTGCCTCTCCTTCTAGCATGTAAATAACCAATTCTGTTTTTTGGTATTCATCGTACTTCATAACCATGAATATCTTATCAAGTTGTTTCTTCCACACTTCGACTTTAGATAGGTCAGGCCCACCCTTAAATACAGGCGGTCTCTGTCTTTTGAACATTTCCAATAAAGTTTCTATCCCTTCGTTAGCTACGTGAACAGTTTGGGTTTGACCTTAGCTTGAGTTTGTTTTATCTGATAGCCCACCAGAGCAGTAAGATCTCCTATAGCTCTAATAATTCCACCCATAAGTGACTCGTTTTCAGTGGCATCGGGACCAGGAGCTCCTGATGAGGCTCAGACATTAATGTTGTGATCCGTCCTAATTTATGATTAATTAAACATGTAAGCTTAGAGTGTGACAACCAAGGTAGATTGTAGTAACTAAAATTGAATTCTAAGTGTCATTAAGGGAGTGCATACTATTTAAGGTCTTTAGGAGCATAAAAATTTATTGGATTGAACCGCAAGCATAAGATCATGTCCGAGTGACTAACCAACGATTTTTAACCGTTGATTAATATGGACAATGTTTGGATGGTGCTGGACAATATTTGGACGGTGCTGATCTACATGAACAATGTTTGGACGGTGCTGATCATCGTTAGTGGGCCATATGCCCAGTAGAATGATAGTGTACAGTGACATACATTTATACCTGCAACTATTGAAATGATTTTAGGTGTAATCCAAGCTCTCACCTTGGATTACAAACCCCCTCAAAGAGGGGATTGGGAACCCCCTGGATTGGCAATCCCCAGTTGCTTTATGCTGCCAAACAACCAAGGGGATTTGAAACCCCCTCTAATCCCCTCCAATCCCCTCCAATCCAAGGTGCCAAACGACCCCTTATTATTAGTGAGTCCTACCATATCTAAAAATATATTAGTTTTTTTAAAAGGAGAATGAATTATTTTCCACACGTCACGGCTAACTAACCCACTTTTTCCATTCTTCCTTCCTTTTCGTACAATAATGGGTACCGAACCCTCGCTCTAAACGAAATTGTCCACATTCCCCACTTTTTTGTCTTGTTACTCACCTCCATTAAAAAAGAAGGAAAGAAATAAACAAAGAAAATTATATAAAAATAAATAAATTAAAATTTGAATATATAAAAATAATAATATCTAAAATCCAAATTAATAACTTCCTTTAACTTATTAAATATATATATATAAACTGAATAAAATTTTGAATTTAGAATATTTAATCTAAAATAATTAGATTAAATTTTTTAATTAATTTAAGATAGATTAACTTAAATTATTAAATAATAATTTAATTACATTGTTAATGTTATAAATTATGGAATCAGTATAATATTTTGTTTCTATAAAGATTAAAATTCAAATTTTAATTCTAAATTTTTAATTAAGTTAAATTTTAAATGAACTTAAGTTTAAGAAAATTTTAAAATTTTGGAATTGAAGCTAAATTGATTATATTTCTATATTTTAGAATTTAGTGATTAATATATATTTAAAATTTATTATATTAAAATTTTAATAGAGTATAATATTAAATTTAAATTTTATAAATCTTCTCCATAAGTTCAAAATTTTTGTTTAAATTAAAATTTAAATAAATTTATCGATTAAACCTAAATATACATTCTCGATGAATTATCAAAGAGAAATTAAAAATTAATTATAAAATAATCAAGTCATTTCAATATATATAATTAAATTAAATCAAAATCAAAACAATATATATATATATATATATATATATATATATATATATATATATATATATATATATATATATATATATATATATATATATATATATATATATATATATATATATATATATATATATATGTTAAGTTTATGTGATAATTAAAATAAAATTTAAAATTTAAATTTTATTGGATAAAAGTAATAAATGTTTTTATATTGATACTTAATATTATTTAAGTAATTTTTTTGATTTAATTAAAGTTAGAATTTAAATAAAATATCTTATACGTTATTTCACAGTAATTTCTAAATTAAATAATAGTAAAAATAATATTGTACTTAAATATTTAATTATTAAAGTTTCTATAAAATTATATCTAGAATTATTAATTAGAAATAAAAAAATTATATTATTAATATTTTCGATTGCGAAACAATGATTCCTCTTACATGCATATCTAACATTTATTGAGCATCGATTTTAATATGTTGGATGTAACGTAAGTAAATAGGGCGATCGTGTCCCTTGGGTGAAGACCCTAAAGCTAGAAAGTAGGGCAATCGTGTCCCTTGGATAAGAGACCCTAAAGCCAGCAAGTAGGGCAATTGTGTCCCTTGGGTGAAAGACCCTAGAACTTACTGGATCCTTTGGAGTCTCCTTTGTATATGACGTATGAGTACAATTGTGTGTGTAGACATACGTCAGAAGTATAACTGGAGCAGTAGTTTGACCAGCTAACGTATAAATGGGTCCCTCACCACGAGGTACTGGTGCGTGGGCGTTAGTTAATGCAACGTGGTCATACATTGAGTACGGTGTTGAAATTAATCCTGGATGTTTATTTAATTAATTATGTTGAATCATCAAGTAGTATTGCATGCATATCATTTTTTTATATTCATTTTACTTGATGTTAGCATAAGTCTTGTTGTTATATTTATTCCAAATATATTACTTACTTAGAGACATAAGAAATTTAGAACTTCAGATTTGTGTTTGAAATGATTCTACTGAGTCGTTGTACTCACATTAAATTTAAACCATACAAGTGCCGAGTTGGAATATTTTGAGCAGGCGGGTCTTTACTATTAGTTGCATTAGTTTAGTTTGAAATTTCAATGTTAATGTAATAAGTTAAGTTACTTAATTTAATTAGTTATTTAGTTATGGATGTATGAACAATGTTGCTTAATTAAGTTTGAAAAATTGTAGCTGTCCTCCTTTATTTTATATGCACATAGTATTGTGGGATTGAGTATTTACTTATGTATTAATGATAACATATAAATTGTACCTTACATGTTTAGAACTTAGATATTGAGTAGGCATACTCGGGTACCCAAATTTTGGGGCGTGACGGTTTGGTATCAGAACCAGGTTTGAGATTAAAAACTGTGGACCTATAGTTGTTTTTCAAATTAGTGACCCAAACAAAAAAATCCCTTTGCTTTTATGATAGGAAAAAATAGAAATATAAACTTAGGGATCATTGCATTATATTGACATCAGATATGATCTTATTTAGGCTTGACATTGAACTAATAACCCAAATCTGGACCCTAAGAATTTTTTAGAGTTTTTTAGCATACTACGATAAATTAGACAGTAATAGTAAGCAGAAAATACTTAACTTGCAAAAAATCATAACTAATTAATTACAACTCCGTTTAAGTCGATTCAAAATCTCAGTCGTAGATTAACAAGTTTAGTTATAGTAAAAAATAATTCAAAAATGTAAATCTAGGTTTATCCTTTACCAATATTAAGTTATGCGTATACTAGTAAAAAATCATTTATTTCTGGACAGACCTAATTATCTAAATTTTAGAATTTTCTATAGACTTTGTATTAAGTTGAAATTTTATAGAATTATATTAGACTCATAGAAGTATCCTCCTAAAAAAAATTTAGATCAATCTAACACTTATTAGTGCCAGAAACATTAATGGAAATAATATCCTAAGAATCTGAATTTTCTGCACTACAACCTTGATACATATCAATACCTGAATTCTCTTAACCTTCATGTGTAAGTTTTTTTTACATCATCTAATCTTTCATTTTTAGGCAAAGCATATATTTTAGCGGGCTTATCACAACCATAGTGTCAAAAATTATATATCTCACTAATTGGGGATATTAAAGTTGATTTAGTAATTAAATTCAAACCCCCGTAAATATACCATGTATAGGTATTTTTACATGTATTTTTGAATTAAAGTTGATTCACACTCCAGGGTGCCAAACACACCGAGAGGATTGCCAATCCAGGGGGTTTCCAATCTTGGGGGTTGCAAATCCAGGGGGTTCCAAATGCATGCTCCCAAACAGGCCCTAATATAAATTTATTATGTACTCCATCTTCACGTAACCATAAGCTTAAAATGTAAATGATCCAAAACTTAGTTGTGCAACACGCCATGAAATCCCACAAAACTGGGTCGTTTCCTTTATTCTTCCGTAACTTTTTCTCTTTACAAATGACTCCCAGTTCGTACTTCGCTGTAGTCAGATAAGATTTTGTTCTGGTTGTCCTTTGTCACTCTTCGTATCTTTAAACATTTTAGTTATATTTCATGTACAGTGACCGTAACACTGCAAGGATCACCCTTTGGTCTGGTAAAGGAAACCTGCACTGGAAGTAATTTCGAAAAAAGTGCTCCACTGTATTTAAAGATTTGTTTTAACCATTTCCTATCACTCGTGCAATGCCACGTGTAATTCTCTCGTTAGTTTTTAGAAAGTCCAGCATTATCATACGACACAGCCAATTTAATTTTTGTTTGAGTTCCATCAAAAGTGCATCCCATGCCACGTGAATATTTATTTTGTGCACCCGTATGGATGGCCATACCTCACAGTCCATCAATCTTCTTCTGTCCTAGAAAACCTGTCAATTCTACATAGAAAAGATGGCCATGCCTCACAGTCCATCAATGTTCTTCTGTCCTATAAAACCTGTCAATTCTTCGTAGAAAGGACCTGTTATGTTTTCCAGCGGGAGAATGATTGCAGATCTTGAAAAGATGGACGACGTCCCGAAGTGGATTGGCTGGTGTACCATTCACAGCGCTGACGCTCCTCGAGCCCCGAGTTGTACGAACAGATCGAAGGAGATCAAAGTTACATGCCCAACGTTAATGAATTTATTATATCCATACCGTTTACCTAATTTTTCGAACCATTTTAGAATACTAAATAAAAATATTAAATTATAAGCTTGAATGAACCCACTCTGAAAATAGCAGCAAGGATATTGATTTTTATTGTTAAAAAATTTATGGGGCCACCGTCAATTTTACTTTTCATTCAATCTATTAATAAGGTCACGAATACATAAATAAAAAGGGAAAACAAATTTCATATTAATGTGAAGGCATGTTTGGACGGGCCCATCCCATGGGATTAGATTGTATTTGGGTGGATGGTAGGTAGTGATGGCTGTATCAGTGAATTGCTGACAATTCCACAAGATCCCTGCATTAAGGGCGTGTTTGATTTGTGAAGTAAATGGGTATTACCTGTGAAATAAGTAATAATTACTTACCAGGGAATTGCCTCTCGTTTCCTGTGCGCTGTTGTTGACGGCGTAGCCTTTTGGCGTTAAAATCGAGGATGGCTGTGAAAGAACTATAGGGTCCACTGTGATGTACATGATATATCAACACCATTCATCTTGTATGTCAGCTTCATTTAGGCCATGAACTCAAAAATGAGGTAGATCCAAAGGTCCAGTGGACCACACCACAGGAAAGAGTGGAAATTTAATGTTTGCCGTATAAAAATTTTGTGGCGCTTAGATGTGTTGGCTGAAGCTGATATTTGTGTTTATCCCTTATCAATTTTAGACTTAGGCCCTAAAATATTCTGATAAAATAGATGGACGGTGTGGATATGTCATACACATCACAATGGGGTCCACAAATGCAAGTCAACTTCTTCGGACCAAATTTCGAGGCAGAATTGCATTTGAAAATCCAAACAAAGGAAAAGGTAATAATGAACTTTTGCAAGGGTATTTCCCAATTCCCTTGAAATCAAACAGGCCCTAAGGGAATCTACCACTGAGTATGTTTGGCTCACCTAGCCAAATCCTGATATATATGCCTGGCCAATCCCTTCCAATCCATTCATCCAAACGTGTCCCAAGCGAAATGGATGGGATTAAGAGGGATTGGGTGGATATCAAGGTAATAATGGTGTTGTTAGTGGATTGCTGGCAATTCCATGGGATTGCTCAATTAGGTAGAAGTTCAACGTGCCTGTTTGGGACGCCCGGCCAATCCTTAGATTGCTCCTTCCAATTCCTTCCGATACAATTTAATCCCATTCAGTTTGCTCGGCCAAAAAGGCCCTTAAACTTCTGCTACCTCAAAAGGGTTTCAAGGGTAGATGCTCAATCCCCACTGCTTTTTGTAGTGTGGTTCCTTAATCTTATATCTGTCTTATTTTTCGGCTTAAGCCTTAAGATGGGCTCGCAAAATGGATGTACGGTTTGAATATAACACATAACTCATGATGGGACTCACATGACTTGCTGACGTCAGTATATCAGCTACGTGGCTGTGTGTTGTACAGCAGCCAAATATCGGGCGATCCGTCTAACCATTTAATTGAGCGCTTGCTTGGACGGTTAGAAAGGTCACTGAGCCGTGGTCCACCAACAGAGAAATCATACGGTACTCTGCATTTGTATGTTACATGATACTCACGCATGCCCACCTGTGTTTTACGTCAAGATTGTAAACTAAATCTGCACTGTCCAAATTTTGGACCTTAATCGATAAGACCAAAGCCCATAACTCAACACTAATCCGTTGATTCTAACCGTTGGATCCTTCATGTACATCAAAGTAGTGGTTAGAAAGAGAATTCGCTCAAGTAATCATCTGTTAATTGAACGGTTAAGATCGCCCGTTTGATTTTTGGACTATGACCCGTTCACACCAAGACTCCATTTTTTTCGTATGGTTACTATCATTTGATTCGTATGGTGTTTGGACCACACCACGGCCCGATTTTGACAAAATGTCCATATTTCAGATGGTTGCTATCTGTTGATTGGTACAATGTTTGGACCACACCCCATCAAGTGGACGGTTGATGTTAACGCGCACGTTAGACCGGCTCCAAGAATCGAGAAGGTTTATACACCAACGGTCGGTGTATAATCCTTGCAAAGAATCTTGTCAGCCGTCCTAGAGGAGGGAGTTCAGATTAGAATATCCGAACATAATATCCGTTTGAGACCCGGATTCAGCAGTGGCCCCGCTTGGTGCTGTGAGGTCCACCATCATGTATTTGTTTTATCCTTGCCTTCCATCCATTTTTCCATCTCATTTTAGGGCATGATACAAAGATTAGCAGAATTAAATCTAAGGTGGACCACACCGCAGGAAATAGTGGTGATTGAACGCCCACCGTTAAAATTTCCTATGGCTTGCTGTAATGTTTATTTGTCATCCAACCTGTTGATGAGATTACCCCGACCTGGATGAGAGGAAAACATAAATATTAGCTTGATCCATATCTCCAAGAAGTTTTTAACGGTGGGCATTCAATCACTACTGTTTCCTAAGGTGTGGTCCACCTGAGACTTGGGTCTGCCTCATTTTTTAGGAGAATACCTAAAATATGCTGGCAAAATGGATGGACGGCGTGGATAAAATACATACATCATCGTGTGACCCACAGAGCATTTCTATAGCGTATAGTGGATAAAACACCTACTAAAAACGCCAAAACCAGTAGTAGACGTAAATCACGATTACGTTGAATACCGGACCCAAATGGACCGCAACAAAATTTCATTTTGCCTTCTTCTCGAAGTAGAAAAACACCCTCATTGCATTTGGCTATAATCATATCTGAATTTTCTACTCTCAGCACAATTTCCACAAAAGAGACTATTTGAAAAGGGTGGTCGGCATCTAATGAGTATCATTTCATGATTTTTTAAAATTCTAATAAGAAAACAAACCACAGATATTCACCCCTTTTCATAGATAATTACACTATAATTCAACATGGGTAAGGAATCCTAACCATCTACATGCAAGCACGAGTAACGTGGCACATGGTTACAGAATCTCATATTCCCATCAGGTGGGCCACACCACTTATATATTCTGGCCTAAAAGTCAGGTCCTATAACCGTTCATATGCATATGCTTTGTAAAGCATGGCCCACCGATGGAGAACTAAGCGCATGCGTGACTGTTAGAGCTGGGCAACGGTCCGGGTCGGACCGGATTTAGCCTAACCCGATCAGATCTGAAATTTTAACAGGTGGACCCGAAATCGATCCGATCCGAGACCGAGTCCAGGTCACTGGACTTGACAGATCCGATACTTGATTTATTTGACCCGATCCGAGTCTGACTCGGTGAAGGAAATTGAGTCGGATCGGGTTGGACACTATTCGGATCATTTCATATGGTGTGGTCCACTTTAATCTTCAATGTATCATAATTTTTTGTTCAACGCATAAATTGATATGTCAAAATGGATGAACGGCTTAGATAACATATATACATCAAGGTGGGCCCCACATGACTATAAAAAATTTGTATAAATGCATGCTGCATGTGTTGTCCCATCGGGCAGGCAGCCTCAACTCTCAAGGCTACTGCCTCAACTCTCAAGGCTACTGACGTAACGTCACCAAGTTCTGTGGGCCCCACTATGCTGTATGTGTTACATCCACACCGTCGATCAATTTTGAGATATCATTTTAGGGCATGAGCCAAATAATGATGTAGATAAAAATCTGTAGTAGACCACATCACAGAAAAAAGTGGGGAGAATGATTTCCACCGTTGAAACTATTCTAAGGCCCACCGTAATGTTTATTTGAAATCCAACCTATTCAAAAGTTGAAAAATAAAGAAATAAGGGAAAACACAAATACCACGTTAATCTAAAACTTTTGTAGCCTTTAAAAGTTTTTAATGGTGGGCATCACTGTCCAGAAAACTTTCTATATTGGGGTCCGCTGGAGCTTTGGATTTCATTCATTCTTTGGATATTGCCCTGAAATGATCTCTCCAAATGGATGGAAGGTTGGATACATAACATACATCATGGTGGGGCCCAAGTAACTTGGTTAAGCCACTTTAATACATACTCCCACAACCTACCGTATTGACTTGTAAAGCAAGTAAACAGCTGTTACCCGCTGTTGACGTGCCGTGCAAGTAACCCATTCTCATATCTGAGTGAACTCTGCTGGGGCCCACCATGAATGCATGTGGTGTATCCATGCCGTCCATTTGTTTTCTCAGATTATTTTAGCTGTTGAACCCAAAATTGACGAATATTCAAAGCTCAAGTGGACCACACCATAAGAAAAAGTAAAAATATTATTTTTTACTCCGGATCTGGCCGGATCGGAACGGTCCGGATCTATTCGGATCGGGTTTTCGGATCGAAACGGTCCGGATTAACCACTATCCGATCTCGATCCGAAAACTAGTCGGATCTAAATGATCTTACCCGATCCAGGCCGTCGGTTCTGTTCGGAACGGGTCTGATGGGGTCTGATCGGGTCGGATCCACCGGATCGGTTAAAAAATGCCTACCTCTAGTGACTGTGTGGGTGTGTGTGCGCGTGTGTAAAAAACCAAAAAGAAAAAAAGCACATGCGTGCCATAAAATGGTAGTATGCTCGAGTAGGCGGATCGATGCAAGCTTTGCAGAGAGCAGATTAGGTGAGAAGCATGCCTCACCTAGGACGGTGCAGCCCTTAGCGTGGGGTTACTGTAGGGCCCATCCTGATATATGTATTATGTATCCACACCGTACATCCATTTTTTCATATTATTTTAGGACATTATTCTAAAAATAAAGCAGATCTAATATGAAGCATGCAAACGACTTTTCGAGAAGATGAGATTGTGAGTCCCACAAATTCACAAATGGGACCATTACTTGGGAGATCTGAACTGCTCATTCGCTTCAGAGCATCCTTGGACATTGAAGGGTGTTGATTTCATCATCATACAAGGCTTATGTGGTTCCAATAGAGATAATGGTGGCATTTTTCTTAGAACTATTTCTTCTGTTGTGGTCCATCCCTGATATCTTCTTTCCCGATTATTGGGGTCATGCCCTGAAATTATTTTACCGAGCTAATGGTCAGAATGGATTTCAATGAAGGTGCACGATGGGCCCCATAATATCATTCCCTAAGCATATATGTAGGGTAGAACTCACATTCTAACCCATTTTCAAGTTTTCAATTTTTTTAGGCAGAGAGGACCATAACCACCACAGATTTGAGAAAAAGAGGGGACCACCACCACCACCAAATAGAGAGAGGACCACCACCACCACCAAATAGAGAGAGAGAGGACCATTGCTTCCACCTCTGTGGGACACACCCCGATAATCATCCAATGTGTTTACGGTCACAGTACATTCATTCTGATGATATTTTGGTAACATTTTGAGGTGATAGTACCTTCAGTCTAGCAACAATCTTCATACCACTAATCGATTTCAAGTTTTTCTTCAAGGGAGTGCAATTGATATGGTGTGTAGAGGTGAGTACATGGTGTGAATGTTTTTTTTTTTTTTTTTGTTTTTGTTTTTGAAGGTTTGCTAGTGTAAATCACACGTGGGCACTGTGGATCCCTCAGTCAATGTTGATCTCTCTTGGGCACTATGGATCCCACCTAGCCGACTATAAATACTGCTTGGTAGGGGTGCACATCAAACTGGTAGAACCGTAGAACCGGACCAGAATCGATCAAACGGTCCGATTTGGTCCAGTTTTAGACTGCATCGGTTCCAAAAATCTAAGAACCGTTGGATACGGTTCGGTTCCGGTTTAGGGGCATGTAGAACTGAACCGAACAGTGAACCGAACCATTGATCCGAACCGTGGACCCAATATTTGTATTTTCCCTCCATCCATTTCTATTTGACCTTATCAATGGGTTAGATGACAAATAAACATTACCAGGCTTGAGGAAGTTTTTAATGGTGGGTGTTCAATCACCACTGTTTCTTGTGGTGTGGTCCACCTGGTTGGCCATCCCTTAAAAAAATGACTTTTGTTGGATGATCCTTACTAACTAGGTAAATGAGGGAGGTCAATAAAACCACTCAATCAATCTAGCAGCCATCCTTGACATCCCTCAAAAGTGCAGTTGTGTAGCTCTCCATGTATGAATTATGACTTCAAAACCCAGTTAGACAAAACTTCTTGCTTCTGACCTTGTGGGTCCCAAATGTTTGTAGAATTAGCAACCATAGGCAAAAATAAATGCATCTCATAGGAGACATCACCTCCACTGTTTCCTGTGATGCAGTCCCTATATGTATGATGGATATAAATGCATCTCATACCAATTGGGCTGGATTTTAAAAAGCCCAGAACCGTGGAACCGATTCGGAATCGAACCGGTTTTCACGGTTTGGTTCTGGTTCAGTTTTAGGGTGCTAACGGTCCAGTTCCGGTTCCGAAAATCCTAGAACCATTAGGAACGGTTCGGTTCCGGTTTCACTCCAGAACCGGACTGAACCAACCCGTGTGCAACCTTACCGCTTGGTGATTGTGGATAGGGATGTACATCGAGTCGAACCCAGCTCGGCCACTAGCGGACCCCAGCTCAAACTCGGCTCGGTCCTCGAGCCTAACTGGCTAACTCGGCTCGGTTCGGTTAGCAGCTCGGGCCAGTTCGAGCCGAGTTCGAGTTGAGTTCGCCTTTGCAGCATTTTCACAAACGCATGGACTACACCTTCAAAATCTCATTGTATGTAAAACAGCGTGGTGCTTTTACAGGTATTTTATTAAACACCTTCTATGCAACATAAAAATCAAGAAAAAAAGGGTATTTGTTTCATATACATACCTTCCTTGCCACCAGCCACACTTCGTTGAGTCATTTCATCAAACAATTGGTGAGCAACATCAATATCAAAGTAACCGAGTCACCGAACTGGTTTGATTCGAGTTCGATTCGAATTGGGTTCGATCCGAGTCGAGTCGAGTCGAGCTGGGGCCAGCTCGAACTCGGCTCGAACTCATTTTCGTGCTAAAAAAAATCAGCTTGACTTGGCTCGAACTGAGCTTCGAACCGAGTCGAATCAAGCTTTTTCGAGCTAACCGAGCTAGCTCGATTCGTGTACACCCATAATTGTGGATCCCACCTGGGCATCCTTTTTTGTGAATGTTGAATGAATAAATGTGCATGTGGATGTGTTTATGGGCTATGAATGTTGAATTAATGAATGCAAGTGAGGATGTGGTTGGTGGATGTGGATTTTAAATTGAATGAATGAGAATGTGGAAATGCATGTGGATGTGGATGTTGAGATGTATGAATGAAAATGTAGAGGTGGATGTGTATAAATGTGTATACATAAGTGCATTGGTTGTGAATATTGAATTGTATAGTATAAAACTGTGAAAATGGATGTGAATATAGAGTTATATGAATGAAAATGTGAAAGTTGAGTGAATTTGTATGAAGGTGGATGTGGATTATATGGTGTAAAAATATAAGATATATGTATACATGAAAGTGGATATAAATGTTGTTTTCTATTGTATGCATGTGGATGCAGTTGTCAATGTTGAATTGTATGAATGCACATATGGAAGTACATATGAATGTGGTTGTGAATTTTGAATTGTATGGATCCCCTGAGCAGTGTGGATCTCACCTGGGGGGTGGATCCCCCTGAACACTATGGATCTCAACTGGGACTCCCAGGCGAGATCCACAATGCTTAGGGGGGATAGATCCACACTGCTCAGGGTGATCCATACAATTCAAACTCACATCTTCATATACATCCACATCCATATTCACATCTCCATCCACATCTACTTCTTGAATTCAATATTCACATTCACCACCACTTCCACATTCAAATCCACATCCACACTCACATTTGCATTTTGTCATTTCCAAGCCCGCATCCACATTAACATTTTCATTCATTCATATTAAACATTCTGGATTCTTCCCACGTTCCGACAATTATGGTAACCGTTCTCCAGGACTTAGCTTCTAGATGCTTCCCAAGTTCTACTCCTTTTGTTTCTCCTTTAGCCACCTGTCAAGCGATCGCAAACTCGATCGTTTAGCACCTGTCGTTTAATCGTCTAAACTCGGTCACTTGTCCTCTCGACCACTTTAGTAATGTTCAGTCATAATTAATATTACGTTGTGGCTTCACATTTCAGGACATAACCATACATATCTGTAGGAAAATCATCTACATACACCATGTGTATCCATATAGATCGCATGTAAACAAATTGGTTGAAACATAGGTCGGACGGAACAGGTACGAACAGGCCCTAGGAAGCTTTTAATGGTAGGTGTTCAATCACCATTGTTTCCTATGATGTGGTCCACATGAGATTTAGATCCTAAAATGAGCCGAAAAAACGGATAAACTTCATGGATATACAATACATATATCAAGGTGGGTCCACAACCATGATCTGACCAAATCCACGCCCACCCTTGAAATGTGTTCTATACTTTAAGGGCAGTTTAAATCAGCATGGATCCATACCCTAAAATGAGCTGAAAAAACTATTGGATGACATAAATATACAACATATACTTCAGGCGGGCCCTACGAGCAGGGCAACACATTAGTGTTATCCTAGTGACACCGAATCCGCATCCTTTTACTAGCAACGTCCACCAGGTGTTTCTTGGACGCGGATTGCGTCCTACCCCCTCCTGTCTCCAGTTGGGAACAGGCAGGAGCTTTCCATTATGATGCATGGATCTTATACACACTGTCCATTTGTTTCCTATCACTTTAGGTATAACTTTAAAATTAAGGTAAATCCAAGGCTTAAGTGGACTACACAATGGGGATTAAAATATTACCATTGAAAACTTCTTAGGGGAGTTGATATTTGTGTTTTGTCTTCATCCAGGTTTATGTAACTTTATCAATGGGTTGGATGGCAAATAAACATCACAGGGGCCCTAGAAAATTATCAACAGTGAGAATCATTATCAACGTTGCTTCCTGTGGTGTGGTCTACTTGAGCCTTGGACTTGCCTCATTTTTTGTCTTATATTCTAAAATGATATGCAAAAATAAATGGACGGTGTGGATAAGACCCATTCATCACAGTGGCCAGTCAAGGCTCCTCCCCGTTCCAGCTGTAGACGGGCCGTGTTAGGAGGACGCGGACTAGATACTGACAGGTTGAGTAGGGAGACTCCTACTGAAGTGACGTCACCAAGTTGTATAGGAACCACCCTGATGTATGTACTGTATCCACACCATCCATCCATTTGGAGAGATAATTTTAGTGCATGAGACAAAGAATGAATCAGATCCAAATCTGGAGTGGACCCCACCACAGAAAACAGTGGGAAGATTGACGCCCACTGTTGAAATCTTCCTAAGGTCATGTATGATGTTTATCAGAGATCCAACGTGCTCATAAGTTAAGACAGGCATGAGAGAATGGAAAACACAAATTTCAGCTTGATCCAAAACTTTTGTGGCCCTTACAAAATTTTAACGGTGGGCATCACTCTCTCCACTGTTTTCTATGGTGGGGGTCCATTCGAGCTATCGATCTGACTAATTTTTTGGCTTATACACTAATTTGATGTCTCTAAATGGATGGACGGTGTGGATACAACACATACATCATGGTGGGTCTCACAAAACTTGGTGATATCACTTCAACAGCGGGTCTGGCTGCTCAACCTGTCAGTAGCTAATCTGCGTCCGGGTTCGGACTAGAGTTGTACACGAGTTGAGTTAGCTCGGTCAGCTCACTCAATTTGACGTGAAAAATCTCAACTTGCCTCAGCTCGAAATTGGATTCCAACCGTGTCAAGCTAGTTTTCGGAGCTCGAAAAAATTTTGAGCCGAGTTCGAGCTTTTGCCTGAGCTCGACTCAACTCGGATTAAACCTCATCTCGAACTAACTTGGATCGAATCAGCTCAGTGACTCAGTTATTTTGACATAAATGCTGCCCAGAGTGTTTGATGAAATGACCCAACGAAGTGTTGGTGAGGAAGGAGGAGATACGTCGGTTTTTTTAAATTTTGTTTTTATGCTACTTGTTGCCCCGATATTTGATTTTGATGTTGTTCTTTTAAGTGTTTGATGAAATACACGTGAAATATTGTTACTGATTTACATTCTATGAGAAATTAAAAATGCATCTTATCTGTTTAAGAAAATGTTGAATAGACTCAAACTCAACTCAAACTGACTTGAGCTGCTGTCCGAACCGAGCCAAGCTAGTGAGATAGGCTCAAGGACCGAGCTGAATCGAGTTCAAGCTAGGTTAGCTACTGGCCAAGCTGTGCCAAGATCGGCTTGGTTAAACTCTGTACATCACTAGGTATGACACAATCTGTGTCAGTGTTACATGGCTTCCCTGAGCAGTTCTGAGGCCCGCAGTTTTGACGGTTCCAGGTGATTCATATTCGTCTCATAAGCAAATAGCGTATCAAAAATTACGGAAGCGAATTTGTTACTCCCCCTACCACAAGCCCAGTGGCTGGTGCTCAGTGCTCTGTGGGCCCACCGCGATATATGTGTTTCATCCATTTTAACGCATCAATTTAGGGCTTGATCCCAAAACTAAGAGGGATATAAATCTAAGGTGGACAACACCATGGGAAAACAATCTACATTGGATATCCACCGATAAAATACTCCTTGAGGCTCACTGTACTGTTTATTTGACATACGATCTGTTGATTAGGTCATGCAGACCCAGATGAAGGGACAAAAAGCTTTAATGGTCGTCGTTCATTTAGCATTGTTTCCTGTAATGTGGTCCACTTGAGATTAGGATATACCTAATTTTTGGTCCATACCATAAAATGATCTATAAAAATAAATCGAAGACATGGATGAAGCACATACATCATGCTGGCCCACGGAGCACCAATCACCCGCCATTGGCTGGTGGCAGGGGGAGTAGTCAATCCGTTTCCGGACTGGCTGGTGTACCGCACGCCAGCGACATGGCCGGTGTGGGTACGCTGTCGTGCCAAGACGAGCGTTGCAGCTCCTCGAGCTTGTATGAACGGTTCAAAGTATATCAAAGTTACATGGCCCAAAATTGATGTATTTATCATATCCACACCGTTCATCCATTTTTTGAGATCATTTTAGAGCCTCCTGACACAAAAAATTATTCATATCAAAAGGTTAAGTAAACCACACCAGGAATAACAGTGGGACAATGATTCTTACCATTAAAACATTTGTAAGGCCCACCATATCTTTTATTTTCCATCCAATCTGTTCATCAGGTCACACAACCCTGGATGAAGAGGAAAAACAAATATCATGTCGATACAAAATTTTTGTGACCCACAAATGGGTTTCAATGGTAGACGTTCAATCCCCCACAACCTTTTGCAGTGTGGTCCACTTGATCTTTGGACCCGTCTTATCAAAATGAAAGGACGGTTGGGATATAATAAATACCTCCTGATGAGACCTACAGAACTTGGTGATGTCCACACACCAGCCATATCGCTGGTGTGCGATACACCAGCCAATCCGTTCTGCTCGCAAAAAGGTCACTGTCAAAGCACCAAACCCTTTTCGATGCTTTTCTTTGTTGGTCAGAACCGTTCCTATTCTCTTGTATAGTAAGTGATCCGAGTGGCGAAAACGACATGCTATGAGAGAGCGCAACATGTCGAACACGAATAATCACGACCACCGAACCTTTTTAGGTGCTTTTCTTTGTTCGTCAGAACCGGTTCTTTTCTCTTGTATAGTAGTGAGTTTCTTTTCTCTTGTATAATAGTTGTTGGGGACAAAAAATACAAGTCCGCAGACTCGGACTTAATGCCTCGGGTCACCAAAGGATGTGTCAAATCCGAGGCATGATTCGCTAAACCGAGACAAAGGTTGAGTCGGTTCGGACGACTCATCAGCATTCCGGGCATGCGTCGGGCGGACCTCCTTACCAGATCGACCATCGCAAGATCAAGCCTCATCTCGGATATCTTGGGATAAGATCTCCGACCCCGAAGCTCACGGGATCGGATGAAGGCTCGAGATGGGCACGATCCTATCTCCGTGATACCAGGAGAAGATCCCGCGCACAATATCAGGAAGAGAATCCTCGTGCGATTAAATGCCCCAGCAGCTATAAAAGAGGGACCCCTGTCACCTTGAGAGGTACGAAAAAAATTCTCTCTAAAAACTCCTCAATACACTTAGACCCAGAATCCAGGCCTGACTTTGGCATCGGAGGGTCCCTTGCTCAAGCCAGGGTCTCCTTTGTCCTCTCTCTGTGCAGGTATACGAAGGTCTAAGAGGACGAACCGGATATTTTCATCAACAGCTTGGCGCCGTCTGTGGGAACCGTACAAAAAAGCCATCTCATATCTCTATATTGATTTCAATGGTAATGACTAGAAGGACGGTCCCAGAGGAAGATTTGAATGAGATTGAAGGGCCGGTGGGTCCAATCCGTTCCCCCAGCCCCGAACCCACCTAACAACCGCCAACGAGGAGCGACCGGAACAAGCACAATCAACGGGTCGCGACGATGGGCGGTTGGATAAGGAGGTTCAAGAAATCCGCGATATGAATATGATGAAGCGAATCTTTGGACAGAATGTATGCAAAAATGCAACGCTCCCGCATCCTCGAGGGGAGACAGCGCACGTACCGGCGGCTGCTCCTCAACCTTCCGCGCCGCAGTCCTTCCGGCCGAGCCAACCCCAAGGCGGATCGGAACCATCTCCAGCGCAGTCGGCACGCTTCCCTCCCCCCGACTGATCTTTGGCACGAGATAGAGCGAAGAAGGCGCAATCGTCCATCCATGGAAGGCACGGCAAAATCAAGGTGAACCTTGGAAAGCCGATATTCAAAATTTTAAAAGAGAAGTGCGGGAAGAGATGGCGAAAGAGATGGCGGACATGAAGCACGGCCGGAATGTATATTCAACCGGGTTCGAAGCGAAGGCGTCCCCCTTTGTGGACTCGGTACTGAAGGCCCGGTTGCTCGAGAGGTTTCGATTACCTCAAATCACTCCTTTCACCGGCAAGACCGACCCGACCGAGCATATTGAATGCTTCAGAACCTATATGGAGCTCCACGATGCCTCGGATGCAGTAATGTGTCGGGCCTTTTCTCTTACATTGACCGATGTAGCTCGACTGTGGTTCAAACAGTTGAAACCAAAGTCCATCAGTTCATTCGTTGAGCTGAACGACGCCTTCCTCACCAACTTCATCGGCGGAAAGAAGAAATTGAAGCCCCCTGCACATCTGAACAACGTAGTTCAAAAGCAGGGAGAGCTACTGAAAGATTATATCAAGCATTTTAATTTCGAATCCCTTCAGGTTCGAAAACATTCAGAAGAAACGGCTCTCAATGCGCTCATGCAAGGAGTTAGAGATAAGCCATTCCTGGCATCTCTAGACAAAACTCCGCCGGATACTCTGACAGAATTTATGGCACGGTCGGATAAGTATGCGAATGCCGAGGAAGCACGAATCCTGCGTGAAACTAAAACTTTGGCCAAAGAGTCGGCCAAAAAGGAAGCCGACTCGGCCGGAGGAAGGAAACGCAAGGATGATCAAGCGCGTGATGAGCGAAGGTCAGGCAAACGGCCGGATCGAAGATTTTCCACATATACTCCCCTGAACAAGACTCGGGAAGAGGTATTGATGGAAATAAAAAACGAAGGCTTTGTTAACTGGCCTAGTAAGCTCAGGAGTAATCCTAATCGGCGGGACAAGGATAAATACTGTCATTATCACCGTGATCACGGGCATAACACAAGTGATTGCCGTCACCTAAAATAAGAGATCGAACGACTCATAAAAGACGGCTGACTCAGAGAACATATGGTTAAAGCTGGGGCAGCTGAGGCACGCCCGACCGAGAGTCAGCCTATGGAAGAAATCCGGACGATTATCGGCGGTCCACAAGGTGGGGGCGACTCAAACAATGCGCGAAGGAATCATGCAAGAAAACTTAGTCAGCCTCAGTCCGAGCTCATGATTATAGATCGGCCACCAAAGGAAAAAAAAGGGAAAGATATTGCATATCGTTCACTGAGGAAGACGCCCGAGGTATCCATCACCCCCACGATGATGCGTTGATCGTCACCCTGGCGATCGCTAACCGAAAAGTGTTCCGAATACTCGTCGATACGGGATCATCTGCAGACGTGTTGTTTACTCGGGCATTCGACAAAATGGGGATCGAACGATCCACGTTACGCCCAGTTCGGACCCCGTTGATCGGTTTTTTCGGAGGACAAGTACTGCCCGAAGGGACTGTCTCATTACCACTCACTGCTGGTAGTGCCCCACATCAGACGACGATGATGGTTGACTTCCTGGTCGTCGATCAACCCTCGTATACAACGCAATACTCGGTGACCTTCATTGAGTCTCCTCCGGCCGTGGTATCCACATACCATCTTTCAATGAAATTCCCGGCCGAGGAGTAGTAATTGTCAAAGGAGACCAGAGATGCGAGGCGATGTTACATGATAGCGGTAAAAGGAGCCGCCGACAAAGTCCGACCAACATATTAACGATCGAATCATTGGACCCTCGGGCGAGAATTATGAACGAGGGACGGTCGAGGATCTTGTCTCGGTCCCCTTGGTCGAGACAGATGGATCCAAGACGGTACGAATTGGCTCGTCTCTGCAGTCCCCTTTGAAAGAAAAGCTGATAGCCCTGCTCCGCAGGTACACCGACGTCTTTGCCTGGGGTCACGAGGACATGCCCGGGATCGACCCCTCTGTGGTGACTCACCGACTTAACGTCGATCCGTCATATCGACCGATCCGACAGAAGCGACGACCGCTCGGCCCTGAACGATACGCCATCATCGAGAAAGAAGTCAACAAACTCCTCCAGGCTAATTTCATAGAAGAAATACACTATCCAGAGTGGGTCGCGAATGTCGTGCTTGTAAAGAAATCCAACGGGAAGTGGCGAGTCTGTATTGACTATACCGACTTAAATAAAGCCTGCCCCAAAGATAGCTTTCCGCTTTCGAGGATAGACCACTAGTAGATAGTACGGCCGGACATGAGCTCCTTAGCTTCATGGATGCTTATTCGAGATATAATCAAATTGTAATGCATCAAACAGATAAATCAAAAACTACCTTTGTCACCGACAAAGGCCTTTATTGTTACCGAGTGATGCCATTTGGTTTGAAGAATGCCGGCGCAACTTATCAAAGGTTAGTTAACAAAATCTTTGCTCGGCTTATAGGCCAAACCATGGAAGTATACATCGACGACATGCTCGTCAAAAGCATACACGCGGCAGATCATGTGAATGATTTGGAAGAAATGTTTCTAATCCTACGGAAGTTCCGGATGAAGCTAAATCCGAGTAAATGTGCTTTTGGAGTAGGCTCCTGAAAATTCCTCGGTTTCTTGGTCAGTCAGCGAGGAATAGAGGCAAACCCTGAGAAGATAAAGGCTTTGATTGATATGGAATCCCCCAAAACCATTAAGGACATCCAAAGGTTGACCGGACGAGTCGCAGCACTTAATCGGTTCCTGTCCAGAGCCACGGATAAATGTCTCCCTTTCTTCAAACAATTGAAAGGAAGGCAAATGATGGGTTGGACGGAAGAATGTGAAGCGGCATTCCAACAATTAAAATCATATCTCGGTTCTCCGCCTCTCTTATCAAAACCCGAATCAGGGGAGTCCCTGCTCCTTTACCTAGCAGTATCCGAGGCAGCGGTTAGCTCGGTTTTGATACGAGAATCCGAAGGAAAGCAACTGCCGGTCTATTACGTCAGCAAAGCGTTATTGCCAGCAGAAACGAGATACCCAAGCTTGGAAAAAGTGGCCTTGGCTTTGATAACTTCCTCTCGCCGACTCAGGCCGTATTTCCATGCCCATACCATCATCGTGATGACCGATCTTCCGCTTCGCCAGGTATTGCAGAAACCAGAGGCTTCCGGCCGACTCACTAAATGGGCTATCGAGCTGAGTGAGTTTGATATTCAATACAGACCAAAGGCAGCAATCAAAGGGCAAGCCGTAGCTGATTTTATCACCGAGGGGACGCCTCCAACCGAACTCTCAGTAAACGATACGCCGAAGGACGGTGCAGTTCCGACATCAACCGCTCCCCCTTGCCCTATTCCATGGAAACTGTATGTCGACGGTTCTTCCAACTCGAAGGCCAGTGGGGCTGGGGTTGTGCTGGAAACTCCCAATAATACCTATATACAGTATGCCTTACGACTTGGATTCCAAGCGTCGAACAATACGGCAGAATACGAAGCATTGTTACTCGGCCTCCGACTCGCCGCCAGTATGGGAGTTATGCACCTAAGCGTTTTCAGTGACTCTCGGTTGGTTGTTAATCAAGTTACCGATGTATACCAAACACGGAAAGACCAATTAAGAGCATACATGGAGAAAGCGAAAGAACTTGTCAATGGATTTCAGCTCTGTCGTGTCACTCGGATCCCTCGTACAGAAAAAAGCAAAGTCGATTTATTAGCAAAGCTCGCCTCCGCCGATGAAGATGATATACCCAGGTCCGTCCCTATCGAATACGTCGACAAGCCGAGTGTAAATGAACCAATTGGCGAGGCCGTCAACACAATCGACTCGGGACCATCCTGGATCGATCCAATCCGCCACTACCTTGACAAGGGAGAGCTGCCTAAAGATCGTGTCGAGGCTCGACGAGTTAAGATCCGAGCCTCTCGTTACACCATACTCAACGGAACCCTTTATAAGAAAGGCTACTACGCTCCGTTGCTGCGGTGCCTCAAACCCAGTGAGGCGAACTATGTATTACGTGAAATCCATGAAGGAATTTGCGGAAACCACTCTGGAGGGCGATCTCTCGCCTACAAGGTCCTACGACAGGGATATTGGCCCACTATCCAACATGACGCCCGCAAGCTCGTTCAAAAATGCGACAAATGTCAGCGGTTCGCGGCAATTCGAGGTAAGCACCCGAGGCACTGACGCCGATGACCGGGCCTTTCGCACAGTGGGGTGTCGACATCATAGGACCGCTCCCTATGGGAAAAGGTCAGACCAAGTTTGCTGTGGTAGCAGTGGACTATTTCACGAAGTGGGCCGAGGCAGAACCATTAGCTAAAATGACCGAGCAGAAGATCACCGAGTTTGTATGGAAAAACATTATCTGCCGATTCGGAGTACCCCGTACCATTGTTACAGACAATGGAAGGTAATTTGATAATAGGAGCTTTCGCGAGATGTGCGACAACCTCGGAATCAGAAACGTTTATTCATCACCTCATCATCCTCAAACTAACGGACAAGTTGAGGCGGTTAACAAGATTATCAAGCAACATCTTCGGACCAAGCTTGGCCGGACCAAAGGATTATGGGCCGAAGAGCTCCCGAAAATTCTTTGGGCTTACCGAACTACAGCTCGAACAGCCACAGGAGAGACTCCGTTTTCATTAGCTTATGGCTCGGAAGCCGTCACTCCCGTTGAAATCGGATTACCTTCGGCCCGAATCACCTCATTCAATGCAGAAGAGAATGAAGAACTCCTTGCACTCGGACTCGACCTTCTGGACGAACAAAGGGAAGTGGCGCGGCTGCGCACGGAGGCGCGGCAACGACAAGTGGCTCGGTTCTACAATACCCGAGTTAAGATTAGAAGGTTTCGAATGGGAGATATGGTTCTCCGGAAAGTATTTTCCAACACCAAGGAATTTGGGTCGGGTACGCTGGGACCCAATTGGGAAGGACCCTATATCGTCTCGGGCACCATCCGACCAGGAACGTATCGGCTAGAAGACCTAAACGGACAACCATTGCCTCACCCTTGGAACGCTGAACACCTCAAGGTCTACTATCCTTAGCTCGGTACTCAATGTTTAAAGACTCTGAACTAAGAAAGACTAAAGCCAAGTCAAATGAATAAAGCTAAGCATTTTTCTTCCATTCATCAAAACACATGCAAATACAACGTGTGAATACATCAAAGCAAATAGAAAGAAAAAATCGAAGGGCCCTGGTAACTGTCCTCATGCACCGGCCTCGTCCCCAGCAGCAGTGTCTTCAGCAGCGGCGTCCGGGTTCTCGGATTCCGAGGCTGCTCCACCCTCGATTTCTGAAAGGTCAAGGTCAGGAAAAGATTTCTTTATATCCTTGACGCATTCCAGATATCCGCTTTGGAACAAGCGGTCCCTCTCGTCCTCGAACTCCGCCGACTCAAGGAAAGCTTGGACGGCTTGGTCCCTAGCCTTCTCAGCCTCCCGAGTCTTCTCGTCGGCCTGCTGAATATGCTCCGCCGCCTCAAGCTTAGCCCGAGCTAAGTCATCTGCGCACGAAGCATGAACTGCGAGAACTCGAAGGCTCTTCTGGAGGAAGCCGCCTCTGCTTTCGCATCTTCGGCAGCCTTCCTGGCAAGGGACGCCTCGCCTGTCAGGACGCCGACCTGGATTTCGGCCTCCTCGCGTCGCCCTTCGGCTTCCGACAGAAGAGTCTGCAGCCGATGAGTCGAGGATAGCTCCTTGCTGGCCTTAATCAAGCAGGGAGCGAGTTCAAAAAGCACCCTTGCTGCATGGCTGACGGTTTGCGATGACGGAGCGTTGTAGAGCCTCACGAACTCTCTTTCGCCCCCGTGGGCTAAGGCCCAGGGAACCATTCCCGATACCACCTGCTGCAGGACAGACGGCCCTTCCTGGTTCGTCTCCTCCCCTCTGGAGGATGCGGTCCTCGTCTCACCTTCCCCTCTGGAAGACGCGGCCCTGGTCTCTTCCTCCTGTCTCGGAACATCCGTCTCAACGTGTACCGAGTCGGGTGCCGCCTGAGGTTCCGAGGCAACGACCGCCGTCTCTTCTGCCCTTTCTTCTGGGTCGGGAATTACGACGACGGAAGGGGCAGAAGAACTCGCTGGCTCTTTCTCCTTCCGCACCACCCTTTGCCTCTTCGGCGGCCGAGGCTCCCACAGAAGAACTGACCGCGGAGGAGCCTTCAACTTCGTGACTGCCCTAAGGGGAAGACGAGCTCCAGTCATTTCTGAGGGAGCCGGTTCGTGAACAATCTTGAGATTGGGACGGGCTTCGGGCAGATCTATAAAAAAAAAAAAAAAACGAAGTAAGTCAGGGGAAATTCAGAAAATTCAGAAGATACATTTTCAATTACCTGTGACTTCCGAGTCTAGACCTGCAAGATGAAGGCGTTCCGGCTGTAAAAGCACCTTCCAAGACCTATCTGCCGGATCCAACGTCCTCAACTCTTTGATCCGAGCCGAGGCACTGGAGCCGAGCTTCGGCCGCTTCTTCGGAATATCTGCCAGACACAAGCCCTTCAGACTCAGAATATTACAAAAAATGAAAAAGGGCGAGAGAGAGAAGACCCAAGTCACCTGCTCTCTGGAATGTCCGAGGAACACGAGCCTCGCAAGACCCGGACTCATCCGTCTCCCAGCGACCACATGCCCAAAACTAGCACTCTCTCCAATGTTTGTTGGAAGTGGGAGGGTCAGTTATCAGGGAACCGCCTCCGCCTCGCCAAGCAGCGAAGACGTAGAAGCCAGGGTAGTTCGGATTCACTCGCACTTGGTACATGTGGAGAAATTCGTCGACTGTAAGCGGTGGCTGTTCCATCTCGGCCCACAACACCGCACACCCGAATAAGTTCCTCCACCCATTCGGGACTATCTGCCCCGGGGCAATCTGAATGCGAGACAAAACTCCCCGGACGATGGCCTGAAGGGGCAGACGCAAGCCACATTGCATTGACACTTGGTAAATCGCGACCGCCCCAGCAGGAGGGTGATCCGGCAAGTTATTCGGACGGGGGAGATAGGTGATGACCGACTCGGGGATGTGATACCCGATTCAGATTCTGTCTAAGTCCGCCTCAGTTAAAACTGAGGGAACCGTACCGCTTAAATCTTCCCCCGATCCTTCTCCTTCAAACTCGGCGTGCGCCGATTCATCGACAGGAACTGGATCAGAGGTTCCCTCGGCAATCAACATTTCATCTTCTTCCTCCTCATCTTCCTCCATGCCCCTTGAAAAGTTAGGCCTTCCCGGGCGGGTTAATAAAGACGACCCACCATGAGAAGGAACAACGGAAGCAGGGCGCTCCGCCGGAGCTTCAGTGACTCTCTCAGATAGAAAAGCAGCGTTGGCATCCACTGCTATCTCCATCAGTAAGGAAGGCGATTCCGCAACATTCCAAAAACGTTGCACTTCGCCTTCGTCTCCGGAAGCTCTCCCCTGGGGACTTCGAGAACCCCTATCCGCCATTATTACCTAATAAAGAGGAAGGAGAAACTCACCGGAGGGAGAAAGGAAAACGGAAATGGCGGAAGGAAGCGCTGACGGTTAAGAGAGAGGAAATGAAGAAGATGAAAGACTGAGAAGGCTCCAAAGGGAATGAAAAGTAGGAATGGCAATAGAAGTTCAAAATGCGGGACCCCCACCAATTTATAAGATTGCCATACGGCGGAAGTAATTAATGGGGAAATGATTCGACGCCTGCATCGATTCCCCCACTCGACACGTGGCGCTTGTCGACTGACGACAATAATGCCCTTGCTACGTGTCCAACCCTCATTGGCGGGATGAGCGATTTGACGGCTGACGGCGCATGCGATATCGGGAACCGAACCGCCTCCCGTCAAAGGCGACACGGAACGCATTAAATGACTACCTACTGTCTCGGACTGGGTTGTGAACCAACTCAAAACTCGCTACTCCTAAGTGTCATATGAAACACACGGAGTAGGGGGGGCTTACTGTTGGGGACAAAAAATAAGTCCGCAGACTCGGACTTAATGCCTCGGGTCACCAAAGGATGTGTCAAATCCGAGGCATGATTCGCTAAACCGAGACAAAGGTTGAGTCGGTTCGGACGACTCATCAGCATTCCGGGCATGCGTCGGGCGGACCTCCTTACCAGATCGACCATCGCAAGATCAAGCCTCATCCCGGATATCTTGGGATAAGATCTCCGACCCCGAAGCTCACGGGATCGGATGAAGGCTCGAGATGGGCACGATCCTATCTCCGTGATACCAGGAGAAGATCCCGCGCACAATATCAGGAAGAGAATCCTCGTGCGATTAAATGCCCCAACAGCTATAAAAGAGGGACCCCTGTCACCTTGAGAGGTACGAAAAGAATTCTCTCTAAAAACTCCCCAATACACTTAGACCCAGAATCCAGGCCTGACTTTGGCATCGGAGGGTCCCCTGCTCAAGCCAGGGTCTCCTTTGTCCTCTCTCTGTGCAGGTATACGAAGGTCTAAGAGGACGAACCGGATATTTTCATCAACAATAGTGATCATCTGAGTAAGGAAAACGATAAAGCTATGAGAGAGCGCAACATGTCCAAGCACGAATAATCACAACCCAACATTTGATTGGTGGAGCCCACCACTGACATGACCATCGTTAGTAAGGCATAAGTTAGTCGGAAATGGTCGGAAACGGATTGGCTACTCCCCCTGCCACCAGTCCCGTGGCTGGTGGTCGGTGCTCCGTGGGCCCCACCATGATGTGTGTGTTTTATCCATTCCGTTCATCCATTTTTTCAGATCATTTAAAGGGTTGATCCCAAAAAAATTAAGAGGTGGACCACACCACAAGAAAACAATAGTGATTGAATATCAACCATTAAAATCCTCGTCAGGCCTACTGTACTGTTTATTTGAAATCCAATCTGTTGATTAGGTCATGCCAACCCAGATGAAGGGAAAAAACAAAGATCAGCTTGATTCAAAACTTTTTATAGCACCCAAAAAGTTTGTAATGATTAGACATTCATTCAACACTATTCATGTAATGTGGTCCACTTGAGGTTGAGATATACCTCATTTTTTGTCCCGTACCATAAAATGATTTAGAAAAATAGATGGACAGCATGGATGAAACACATACACCATGGTGGGTCTCACGTAGAACCGGCCATCAGCCAATTTGCCAATCCATTTCCAACTTAGTCCTCCCTGTAAAGGACGCGGATTGCGTCCTACCCCCGCCCCGTAATCCGTCCAGGCAGGGCTCTGTGGGGCCCACAGTGATGTAACTGTTTTATCCATGCTGTTTATAGTTTTTCTCATATAATTTTAAGGTATGAACCAAAAAAAGAGGAAGGTACATGGCTTAAGTGGACCACAAAGTGGTAATTGAACTTCCACCGTTAAAAACTTCTTGAGAGTTAGAGAAGTTTGGGATCAAGTTGATATTTGTCTTTGCACTTCATCCACGTCTACATGACCTCATGAATAGTTTGGATGGTAAACAAAATATCACGGTGTCCCTTAGAAAAGTTCCAATGACAAATATCATTATCACCACAGCTTCCTTTGGTGCAGTCCAATGGAGCTTGGAAGCTGCTTAATTTTTAAAATCATACCTTAAAATGAGAAAAGTGATAAACAATGTGGATAAAACAGTTACATCACGTTGGGCTCCGCAGAGCCCTTCCCGGAAGGATTAGGTGCAGCCCAGCCTCACCCAACACAGTCCATGGGCCCCACCTTGATGTATATGTAGTATATCCACGCCGTACATCCGTTTTTTAAGATCATTTTAGTGCATGAGAAAAAAAACTATAGGAGATTAAAATCTCACGTGTACCACACTATAGGAAACATGGTGATTGACCATTAAAAGCTTCCCGTAGGCTACAAAAGTTTCGTATCAAGCTGATATTGCCTTTTCCATTAATCTATGTCTATGTAGCCTTATCAACAGTTTGGATGGAAAATAACGATGGGCCATATGAAGTTTTAATGGTGGGCGTTAATGACAATTGTTTCCTGTAGTGTGGTTCACATACGACTTTTATATGCTTCATTTTTTTGGATCCCACCTAAAATGATCTGTAAAAACGGATGGATGGCTTGGATATACTACAGATATATCAACATGGCCCCACGGTTAGGACAGCTGAGGCCACGGCAGCCATCCGCTCCCTAGTTATCACGAAATACTAGACAGTGGCATACATACACGTCCATCCCGACCACCCAAATCGTGGGCCTCACCTTGGACTTGAAATCACATTGATTGAACAATCTTAACCATCTAATTTAGCCCTTTCGATTTGAACGGCTAACAATTCCCATTCTCTAATAGATCCACCAATCACAATCCGGACTATCCTAACCATCCAATCAGTCGATGATTTCGCCATATTCATGCATCACGTGTAACTTTATTGACTTGTCACAACTTAACGGTGTGTTTGGACTGGCGAATTAGGTGGGAGTGAGTTGTATCAAGGTGGATTGCACGGCTTACAATGTCATCAATGAACTTGTTAGTTAATTACATGCAATCCCACTGGATTGCGACATCCAGCAGCCCAACGATGCCATATTGGGAGGACGGACGGGATGGGATTTCAAAACAAAGGTACGTTTTGGCCGGGCATGGGATTGGATGGGATATCTATACTTGTGCCGACGTCCTTCCAAAGGGACGGTTATAACCCCACTCTCTTGGGAAAGGATTGGCTACTCCCCCTTTGCCACCAGCCCCTGCCTGGTGGTTGGTGCTATGTGGGACCCACCGTATGTATGTGTTTCATCCATTCCACTCATCCATTTTAAAAGATCATTTTAGGGCCTGATACAAATGTTAAGATGGATATAAATCTCGGGTCGACCACACCACAGGAAAACAATAGCAATTCGATATCCACCATTAAAATCATCTTAAGGCTCACTGTACTGTTTATTTGACATCCAATCTGGTGATCACGTCATACAAGCATAGATGAAGGGAAAAAAAACATATCAGCTTGATCCAACACTTTTATGGCCTCCAAAAGGTTTTTAATGGTCGACGCTCATTCAACACTGTTTCGTGTAATGTGGTCCAATTGAAAACCTATCACCACCATCTCTCCCGCCAAATCAGAAGCATGTGAAGTCGCATCCTGTAGTCCGTACGTTGGACTACGGATGAGCTAGGGATGGGATCGAGAAGGATAGTGAAGAGGTGAGATTTCAAGTCGGTTGGATTTCGCAATCCAGCGGATTGTCACCTGAATCCAAAGACCACTCTCATCCATCGTCAAACCCACGCTGCCCAAACAGACTTGCAATGAGATGGGATGAGATTTCAAAACCATATCCCACCTAATCCATTGGATTATACTCCCACCTAATCCGCCCATCCAAACATGCCATAATTATGTCAATCACATGAATGTGCAGTTTCATGCACCTTGATACATCTTGTCTTACCTAATACGTCAACTTCTATTGTATACTCCCCATGCGTTGTTCAATAATCTGGGCCACACATGTGTCAGACAGTGATAATAAACCCAATCTGCACTATACATCTGTTAAAGACCGATTGCTAGTGAAAATATATGCTGGAAAATTTAGTTTTTTTTTTTTTTTTTTTAAATAATGTTTGCAACGTAGAAATATGAAAGGGTAATATTCTACTGTAGACATCACCTTTTACCCACCTTACCAGCCTCGACAGACCACGAATATGGATAATCAAACTAGACCCCTGGTTGTACGGACAACCTATTTCGGCTATTTCGGATGAAAATACCTCTTCTTTTTCACTCGTTTCTTATCTAAACTGAAGGTATTTGGTCCGTCCGTACCTTAAAAATCTTCTTCCATCCTCAGAGTCTCCAGCTGGCGAGAAAAATAATTACCTAAATGAGAGCATCTACTTTGCTAAGTATTTCTAAAAATATCCCCTGGACATTAAATCATGTTGTCATTAGAGTCCACGTAAAAGATTCCAGATTTCCAGATGGGGATCGGATTGGCTACTCCCCCTGCCACCAGCCCAGTGGCTGATGGTAGATGCCCTGTGAGCCCCCACCATGATGATGTATGTGTTTCATCCATTCCATTCATCCATTTTTAAAGATAATTTTAGAGATTAATACAAAAAACAAAAGGGATATAAATCTCAGGTGGACTACACCACAAGAAAACAATAGTGATTGGATATCCACCATTAAAATACTCCTAAGGCTTACTGTACTGTTTATTCGACATCCAATGTTGATTACGCCATACAGACCCAGATAAAGGTAAAAAAAAATACAAAAATAAGCTTGATCTAGAACTTTTATGGCTCCCAAAAGGTTTTTAATGGTCAATGTTCATTCAACACTGTTTCCTGTAATGTGGTCCACTTGGGATTATGATATACCTCACTTTTGGTCTCATACCATAAAATGATCTAGAAAAATAAATGGACAGCATGGATGAAACACATACATCATGGTGGGTCCCACAGAGCACCGACCATCAGCCACGGGGGCTCGTGGCAGGGGGAGTAGTCGATCTGTTTCCAAATATATGATGCCAAACAACTTCTTAGGTAAGACGTCTACTCATGGGGTGAAGAGGTGCATCTCATCATTCCATACAGCCAATTTGTATATTTCATTCCTTATGCATGATAGGCCCACATGGCACTTTTTCTTCCGCGTTGCAATAGTGCATCCAACACTCTGCTCTACGCAATTCACATCTAATTATGTGATGCATGACTAATATCTTTGTGCAACCTACACTTGAAGTCTGTGATTCAAGTAATCTAAGTCATCCAATACATTGGTTCCTACTATGAGTGGACCATGTCTCGAAATTCTCCTGGACGGAAATCCTAACCTTTTAATTTATGGCCTCAAGTACAAAAACAACACAACAGTCCATGTTCAACTGAATAGTCCTGAGATAGGTACCTCTGAACTTCTAAATTTTAAGGATTTTTAGGGCCTGCACCATCCACAATAGGACTCAACAGATCAACGGTCTGGATTGTTGCATGCCATAATGATAAATACCATTCTCACAATTTCTGGACAGGGAAATTTCTTGGGAAATTTTCAAATTTTGATGTTTTCTCAATAATTATTAGGAAAATGTTACCAAAATTTTTTAAAAAATATTTATCATAACTTAATAATAAAATTAATATTTAAATAACAAATTCCTAACTTTTTTCTATTTTTCAAATTAATATCATTATAATGTCACAATAAAAATGCCATATTTCAAAATCAGTCAATATTTTGAAAAATCATATGACAAAACTATTTATGGATTTTTGGCAATATTATTTCCGGAATTTTAAAATCTCAGCAATATTTGTCACATTGGTATATATTGTTCAAAGATACAGCGCTACATGTCACATCTCATTGGCATCGTGACCCAAGTCAGGAGTTGCGGGCCCGCGTTTATTTGGAGAAAACGCCGGGTGTTGCAAATCCTGAGAAGAGAATCTCTACAATCTATCAAATCAATCTCATCAATCAAGTCAAGTACACATCCCATCACACCCATCCCTCTCTCACCCTAAAGTCAACAACACCTATGCCTATCCCATCCCTTCTTACCAAAAAGTCAAAGCAACCCATGCTTCCCATGACATATCTCTTACACACCTCTCCTCTCTCTCTCATTCCTCACGTCATTCCAAGCAACTCCCAAGGAGAGGACGTCCAAGCTTCCCATGGAGAAGCTAGGGTGTGGCCCACTTCCTACCCCAAACCTCCCAATCCAACCCTTCAATCCTCACCTTCCACCATTAAAGGTTGAGCTTAGGAGCTTGGGAGATCAAGGAGCTAAGGAAGAGCGAAATCAGTGGGTGTTTATAGGATTAGATTGTGATTTTTGTGATGGACCAAGTGGGGCCCACCGATTGATTGTATGGATCCCATTTGGGACCCATCTTGATGTATATATTGTAATCCTAAGAGGGCTCATAGTGGCGAAGCCCTCCATCACACAATTTCTCTCTCTCTCTCTCTCTCTCTCTCTCTCTCTCTCTCTCTCTCTCTCTCTCTCTCTCTCTCTCTCCTTTTATATTTGATGACCCACCTTGATGTATGTATATGACCTACGCCGTCCAACCAAGTGGATCAAACCGGGCCCACGTTGCAGCCACCTCGCTACTCGTTTGGGTAGCCCCCGTTTTGAAGGAAAACACAAATATCGGCTTGATCTAATAGCTGGTGGGCCGCATTGATGTGGAACCCCACCTTGTTGTATACATGTGGTGCATCCACACCGTCCGGACCGACGGCCAGATGGTCTAGCAGCTGCTAGACGGCTGCTGTCCAGACCGTCCAACAAGCCTGGACGCTGTTTTTTTAAATATAATATAATATAATACACACACACACACACTATATTATATATCTAGTGGGCCACACGTGTGGACCCACCTTACATGTGCAGGATCCACACCATCCAAACCTTGGACGGTGGGTCCCACGCAGCTGGACAGCTGCTATATAGCGTCAGCAGCTCTGTGGGCCACCATATGTATGTGTTTTATGCATACCATCTACCTGTTTTGGACGTGGGCCCACCCCACACGTGTGGCACATATAGGGGTGGGACCCACCTTGATGTACGTATTTGATATCCATACCATCCAGTCCAATTGTTTGGGACATGGACCCACCTCACTGCACACGTGTATCCACACCATCCATCCAAAAAGTGTGAATCCACACTGTCCACTATCTGGGATGGTGGGACCCACCTTTGATGTATCTACTATCCATGTCATCCATCTATGTGGACTACACCATGATATAGGTGTTTTATCTCCACCATCCAGATTGGTTGCACCATGTTGCATGTGTTTTATCCAGCCATCCAGTCCACTAGCGTGGACCCCACCATGATATGTGTTTTATCCTATGTCGTCTAGCGGCTGTGGGGCCCACGTGAAGTATGCATTTCATTCATATTGTCCATATGAGAGCACGGTACGTGCTGGACAGCAGTGATTAAGCGCCCACCATTAAAATCTTCTGGGCTCCATTGTGATGTTTATGGAGGGGCCCAGCAATAGTTCCATTTTTCTGGATGGCCCATATCCAGAGGGACCCACTGTGATGTGTATTTTACCCAGGCCATCCATCCGCGGGCCGTCCTTTGTAATGCCCAGTAGGCACATATAATGAGGGCCCATTGTGCTGTATATTTGGCCCATATGATGAGGCCCCGATGTGTTGTATATGAAGCCCAAGTGATGAAGCCCATTGTGTTGCATTTGAGGGTCAGGCGATGGGGCCCATTATGATGTATATTAGGCCTGCGTAAGTGGCCCATTGTGATGTATATTAGGCCTATATGAGCGGCCTATTATGATATATATTATGCTCGTGTTAGCGGCCCATTGTGATGTATATTAGGCCCGTGTGAGTGGCCCATTGTGATGTGTATTAAGCCTATGTGTGAGGCCCATTGCGATGCATATGAGGCCCATTATGATGTGTATTAAGCCCATGAGATGCGACCCACTGCGATGTGTAAGGCCCATGTGATGCGGCCCATTGTGATGTATATGAGGCCCATGCGATGCGGCCCACTTGATGTATATGAGGCCTATATAATGCGTCCCATTGTGATATGTGAGGCCCATTATGTTGTATGTGAGGCCCTTATGTGAGGCCGTGGGCCCCATTATATGTTTGGCCCTATGAGGGCCACTCCTTGGGAGTAATGTTAGTTGAATGTCCACATTGGTGGGAAATGATGGTTAAATATCCACATTATGACCTTCCCTTAGGTCTTGTTAGCCCATTCTTGATATGAGTAGGCCGTCTAGGCCCATCCTTAATATGAGGAGAGTACATCATCATCATATAACTAGCTCCAGGATCCATGCCCATGAACATCATATGTATGCTTGATATGAGGAGTGATTGATCATAGCACATGAGCATGCGGTACACGCAAGTTTGATGCATGACTAGATGGTATGACTATGCATCTCACATTTTGTGATATGACCACTATACGCCCTCATGACATCAGGGCTGTGACCTCCACAAGTATGTCGTGGATGGCCAGATGGGACACCAGAAATGTTTGGTTCGAACATCTGGGCAAGTTAGATGTTCGTGGGTGAAAATTCTTAAACCTTCGTGACTAGAAGATGTTCCAACGTCTAGACCGAGTGGATATACATGAGCGCCCGTGTAAGGCCCGTATCCTAATCTGTACTGTTCCGTAGACTCCCGCGATCCTCCCTGTCGAATTTCGACAACCCGCGACCTATAATCGGCATTTGCACACGACCCTGAGTCGCATCTCGTAGATCTGAGTCAGCTCGACTCGAAAGTTGTACCATCGCAACCGCACCGTCGTCATGACTTCACTTCTAGATGGTTCCCAAGTTCTACTCCTTTTGTTTCTCCTTTAGCCACCCATCAAACGACCATGCGAACTCGATCGCTTAGCACCTATTGTTTAATCGTCTAAACTCGGACACTTGTCCTCTCGACCACTTTAGTAATGTTCAGTCGTAATTAATACATTGTGGCTTCACTTTTCAAGACATAACCGTACATATCTGTAGGAAATCATCTGCATGCACCATGTGTATCCATATAGATCACATGTAAATGAATTGGTCAAAACATAGCTCGGACGGAACAAGTACGAACAGGCCCTAGGAAGCTTTTAATGGTAGGCGTTTAATCACCATTGTTTCCTATAATGCGGTCCACATGAGATTTAGATCCTAAAATGAGCTAGAAAAAATGGATAAACGTCATGGATATACAACACATACATCAAGGTGGGTCCACAGCCATGACCTGACCAAATCCACACCTGCCCTTGAAATCTGTTCTATACTTTAGGGGCAGTTTAAATCGGTATGGATCCATGCCCTAAAATGAGCTGGAAAAACTAATGGATGACATAAATATACAACATATACATCAGGTGGTCCCTACGGTCAGGGGCAACACATTAGTGTTATCCTAGTAACACTAAATCCGCACCCTTTTACGAGCAACGTGCACTAGGTGTTTCTTGGACGCGGATTGCATCCTACCCCCACCCGTCTCCAGTTGGGAACAGGCAGGAGCTTTCCATTGTGATGTATGGATCTTATACACACTATCCATTTATTTTTTCGTATCATTTTAGGGTATAAGTCCAAAATTGAGGCAAATCCAAGGCTCAAGTGGACTGCACAATGGGGATTAAAATATTACCATTGAAAACTTCTTAGGGGCCACGGAAGTTTTAGATGGAGTTGATATTTGTGTTTTCTCTTCATCCAGGTCTATGTAACTTAATGAATAGGTTGGATGGAAAATAAACATCACGGAGGGCCCTAGAAAATTGTCGACAGTGAGAATCATTATCACCGTTGCTTCTTGTGGTGTGATTAGAGTTATACACGAGTAGAGTGAGCTTGGTAGCTTGCTCGACTCGACTCAAAAAAGCTCGAATCAACTCGGATCGCAGCTGAGTTCGAACCGAGTTGAGCTGATTTTTGGAGCTCAAAATGAGTTCACTCGGCTCGACTTAGCTCGACTCGGTACAGGGTATATATACCTTCAAAAAAAAACCCTACCTCACCTTTTCAAAAAGGACTCTCCGTGCACTAAGCTCTTCCAGCACGAATCCCAACACATCCAAGCCTTTGAGAGGATCGTTCAACGTGACACACTCTTCCGGTTCATCACCAGGACGAAATCCTTCCTCTTCAACCAGCCCAACCACATTCTCCTTCTCGATGAAGCCAGAAAGCTCCATCGTGAGCTCGGCTTCCCCCGCGGCCGTAAGGTGGCCCGCTCCATCGAACGGCATCCCTCCCTCCTCCAGCTCTACCGCCATACCGATGGCAAGATCTGGCTCGATTTCACTGACTTAATGGAAGATCTTCTCCGAGAAGAGAATTCAATCATGGATGTGCTCTAGCAATCCGGCATCATGACCGTCTGTAAGCTCCTGATGATGTCTTCCAAACACCTAATTCCCCTCTCTCTCTCTCTTTACTCTCTCCCTCATCCTTCCTTACCGGCATGGCTGCACCAATGCACGGCCCATCTTCCTCCCTCTCTTCCTCCCTCTCTGCTCGAACTTAGATGAGCCAAGCACGAGCTGCTGTTCCAAGCTCGAAGGCCGAGCCGAGCCGAGCACGAGCTGGGACTCAAGCAGTCCGAGTCAAGCATGAACTGGGCAAAGCTCGGCTCGGCTCGACTCGTGTACACCTCTAGGTGTGGTCCACTTGAGCCTTGGACTTGCCTCATTTTTTGTCTTATACTCTAAAATGATACGAAAAAATTAATGGATGATGTGGATAAGACCCATACATCACGGTGGCCAGTCAAGGCTTCGCCCCATTCTCAGCTGGAGACGGGCGGGGTTAGGAGGGCGCGGACTAGATACTGACAGGTGAGTAGCGAGACTCCTACTGAAGTGATGTCACCAAGTTCTATAGGACCCACCATGATGTATGTATTGTATCTACACCATCCATCCATTTGGAGAGATAATTTTAGTGCATGAGACAAAGAATGAATCAGATCCAAATCTAGAGTGGACCTCACCACAAAATAGTTGGAAGAGTGACGCCCACTGTTGAAATCTTCTTAAGGTCAAGTATGATGTTTATCTGAGATCCAACATGCTCATAAGTTAAGACATGCATGAAAGAATGGAAAACACAAATTTCAGCTTGATCCAAAACTTTTGTGGCCCTTAGAAATTTTTAATGGTGGGTGTCACTCTCTCCACTGTTTTCTATGGTGGGATCCATTTGAGCTTTGGATCTGATTAATTCTTTAGCTCATGCCCTAAATTGATATCTCTAAATGGATGGACGGTGTGGATACAACACATACATCATGGTGGGTCCCACAGAACTTGGTGACGTCACTTCAATAGTGGGTCTCGCTACTCAACCTGTCAATAGCTAATCTGTGTTCGGGTTAGGACTAAAGTTGTACACGAGTTGAGTTAGCTCGGTTAGCTCACTCGATTTGACTCAAAAAAATCTTAACTTGCCTCGGCTCGAAATTGGATTTGAATCGAGCTGAGCTGGTTTTTTGGAGCTCAAAAAAATTTTGAGCCGAGTTCGAGCTTTTACCTGAACTCAACTCAACTCAGATTGAACCTCAACTCGAACTAACTTGGATCGAATCAGCTCGGTGACTCAATTATTTTGATATAAATGCTGCTCAGAGTATTTGATGAAATGACTCAACGAAGTGTTGGCGAGGAAGGAGTAGATACATCGGTTGTTGTTTTTTTTGTTTTTTTTTTTTCTATGTTGCTCGCCGCTCAGGCATTTGATTTTGATGTTGTTCTTTTAAGTGTTTGATGAAATACATGTGAAATATTGTTACTGATTTACATTCAATGAGAATTAAAAATGCATTCCATCTGTTTGAGAAAATGTTGAATAGACTCATACTCGACTTAAATTGGCCCGAGCTGCTTAGGAACCGAGCTAAGCTAGCGAGATAGGCTCGAGGACCAAGCCGAGTCGAGTTCAAGCTGGGTTAGCTATTGGTCGAGCTGTGCCAAGCTCGACTCGGTTCGGCTACTATACATCACTAGGTATGACACGATCTGTGTCAGTGTTTCATGGCTTCCCAGAGCAACTGTGAGGCCCACAGTTTTGACGGTTCCAAGTGATTCATACCTGTGTCATAAGCAAACAACATATCAAAAATTACGAAAGCGGATTGGCTACTCCCCTGCCATCAGCCCAATGGTTGGTGGTCAGTGCTCTGTGGGCCCACCATGATGTATGTGTTTCATCCATTTTAACGTATCATTTTAGGGCTTGATTCCAAAACTGAGAGGGATATAAATCTAAGGTGGACAACACCACAGGAAAACAATCACCGTTGGATATCCACCCTTAAAATACTCCTTAAGGCTCACTGTACTGTTTATTTGACATACAATCTGTTGATAAGGTCATGCAGACCCAGATGAAGGGACAAAAAGCTTTTAATGGTCGACATTCATTCAACATTGTTTCCTATAATATGGTCCACTTGAGATTGGGATATACCTAATTTTTGGTCCCATATCATAAAATGATCTATAAAAATAGATGGACGACATGGATGAAGCACATACATCATAGTGGGCCCACAAAGCACCAATCACCCGCTATTGCCTGGTGGCAGGGGGAGTAGCCCATCTAGAAACGGATTGGCTGGTGTACCGCACGCCAGCGATATGGCCAGTGTGGGTATGTTGTCGTGCCAAGACAAGCGTTGCAGCTAGGGGTGGGCATCAGACCGAGTTGGATCTGATTGGATCCAACTCGACCCTGCCCGAAATATACATGGCCTAATCCGAACTCGATCGGATCCGAGATCGAGTCCGAGTCAACTAACTCGAACAGATCCGAATCACTGCTTGCCTAAACCGATCCGAGTCCGACTCGGTTAGGAAAACTGAGTCGGATTGGATTGGGCGAGATTCGAATGTAATGCATATATGTGTATCGGTGAGTTAGAATTGCCTTGTTAGAGAAAATATATGGAAAAAGACCATACAATCAAATACAGCCCGCAAAGGAAAATCAAAGATAACTGATAATCACTAGAGAGAAAACTACAAAGCATGAATTTATCAACAACAAAAAAAAAACCGTAAAATTCTCCATCAAATATTTAAAAATAATAATAAAATAAATAAATAAATAAATAAAAGCGGAAGAAAAAGAAGAAGAAGGAAAACACAAAAAGAAAAAGAAAAGCAAAGAAGGAAAATGAAGAACAATCCTAACCGCATCAAAACACACTTTCTTTCCAACAACTATAAGATTAAAATCCATTAAAACTCCAACAAAATCAGAAGAAAAAGAAGATTTAAAAAAATAAACCCAGAAAAAACGAAGCCTATAATTATTTGGAAAACAAATTGAAACAAGCATAATATAAAAAATTTCTAGGAAAAGAAACAGAAACAGAAAAGTAATATAAAACTGAACTACATCATAAAAACTCAAAAGCATGAGGCATTCCAACATAATTGAAGAAAAATCTCTCAAAATACACTCATTTCTTGATGCATGCACCTCTATTCTTTGCTAATCCGTCCTTCTGCCAATAGAATGCAAAAGCAAAAGAAAAAGAGGAGAAAGAAAAAGGCATGCATGTATCAAAAACAGGGGTGCAAATATCAATGCCCAAATAGAACTAAATAAAAAAAATAAAAAAATAAAAAAACGAAAAAAGAAAGTAAATAAATAAAAGTCTAACATCGATCTCGTGAGAATACACTCCAATCGCGAGATTTATTATTTTTTTTTTTTTTTAAATCCAAACTCCACCAAATTCAGGAAAAAAAAATCCTGGATTCGGACGGACATAATTGAAGGTCAAGGGATCTTACTGCTGGCTTTCGTCGAAGGCAGGAGGAGGCACTTGCTCGCTATTGTAATGAGCGATGAGGGTATCGAAACAGTAGACCGCCATTTCCCGATTCGCAGACAAAATTTTCAAGCACTAAAAACCGGGAAATTTGGGGAGAGAGAGAGGAAGAGAGGGAGGGTAGGGTAGAGAAGGGAAGATTTGGGGATTTAGGGCTCGGTGCGGCAGCGAAAAATTTCATTGGGTGCGGTTAGGGTAGGGTAAAAAACTGGGCGGGCAGGGTTAAAAACAGGGTGGGTAAAAGTTTTTAAAAAAAAAAAACATATATATATATATAGAGCATAATAAAGCCGGTCTGGATCGGATCTGTCCGAATCAGATCCAATCGGATCGGATTTCGGATCGGGTCGGTTCGGAACAAGGCCTATCCGGATTCGACCCGAAAATACTTCGGATCTAGCTTATGCTACCCGATCCTGACTGATCATAACCATCGGTTCTGTTCGAATCAGGTCGAATCGGGTCGAATCCACCGGTTCAGGTATGAAATGCCCAGCTCTAGTTGCAGCTCTTCGAGCTTGTAGGAACGGTTCAAAGTATATCAAAGTTATATGGGCCCAAAATTGATGGATTTATTATATCCATACCGTTCATCCATTTTTTGAGATCATTTTAGAGCCCGAGACAAAAAATTATTCATATCAAAAGCTTAAGTAAACCACACCAGGAATAACAGTTGGACAACGATTCTTACCATTAAAACATTTGTAAGAACCACCGGATCTTTTATTTTCTATCCAATATGTTTATAATGTCACACAGCCCTGGATGAAGAGGAAAAACAAATATCATATCAATACAAAACTTTTGTGACCCACAAACGGGTTTCAATGGTAGACGTTCAATACCCCACAGCTTTTTGCAGTGTGGTCCACTTGATCTTTGGATCTGTCTTATGTTTCGGTTCAAGCCTTAGGAAAAGCTCTCAAAATGAAAGGACGGTTGGGATATAATACATACCTCATAATGGGACCCACAGAACTTGGTGATGTCCACACATCAGCCGTATCGCTGGTGTGCGATACACCACCCAATCCGCTACCAAAAAGGACACTGTCAAAGTACCAAACCTTTTTCGGTGCTTTTCTTTGTTGGTCAGAACCGTTTCTATTCTTTTCTCTCGCATAGAAGTGACAGTGACGAAAACGACATGCTCTGGGAGAGCGCAACATGTCCAAACACGAATAATCACAACCACCGAACCTTTTTTGGTGCTTTTCTTTGTTCGTCAGAACCGTTTCTTTTCTCTTGTATAGTAGTGATCCGAGTAAGGAAAACGATAAAGCTATGAGAGAGCGCAACATGTCCAAACAAGAATAATCACAGCCCAACATGTGATTGGTGGGGCCCACCATTGACATGACCATCCTTAGTAAGGAATAAGTTAGTCGGAAATGGTCGGAAACGGATTGGCTACTCCCCCGCCACCAGTTGGTGCTCTGTGGGCCCCACCATGATGTGTGTGTTCATCCATTCCGTTCATCCATTTCTTCAGGTCATTTTAAGGCTTCGCCCAAAAAATTGAGAGGGGTATAAATCTCAGGTGGACCACACCACAAGAAAACAATAGTAATTAGATATCAACCATTAAAATCCTCATGAGGCCTATTGTACTGTTTATTTGAAATCCAATAGGTTGATTAGGTCATGCAGACCCAGATGAAGGATAAAAACAAAGATAAATAATAGCCAAAACTTTTTGCGGCAGCCAAAAAGTTTTTAATGATTAGACGATCATTCAACACTTCCATGTAATATGGTCTACTTGAGATTGAGATATACCTCATTTTTTATCCTGTACCATAAAATCTAAAAAAATAGATGGACAACATGGATGAAACACGAACATCATTGTGGGTCTCACATAGAACCGACCATCAGCCATTGGCGGGTGGCAGAGGGAGTAGCCAATCCATTCCCAGCTTAGTCTTCTTCGTGAAGGATGTTGATTGCATCCTATCGACAGTGATGTAAGTGTTTTATCCACTCCGTTTATAGTTTTTCTCAGATTATATTAAGGTATGATCCAAAAAAAAGAGGAAGGTACATGGCTCACCTGGACCACAAAGTGGGAATTGAACTTCCACCGTTAAAAACTTCTTGGTAGCAGGAGAAGTTTTAGATCAAGCTGATATTTGTTTTTTCACTTCATCCAAGCCTACATGACCTTATGAATAGGTTGGATGGTAAACAAAACATCACGGTGGCCTTTAGAAAGGTTTCAATGGCGGATATCATTATCATTGCAGCTTCCTTTGGTGTGATCCAATGGAGCTTAATTTCAGAGTGGATAAAACACTTACATCTAGTTGGGCTCTATAGAGCCCTGCCCGGACGGATTACCATCCGGGCGGGGGTAGGACGCAATCCGACAATGGGAGCGGATTAGGTGCAGCCCAGCCTCATCTATGTCTACGTGGCCTTATCAATAGTTTGGATGGAAAATAACGGTGGGCCATATGAAGTTTTAATGGTGGGCACTAATAACCATTGTTTCCTGTAGTGTGGTCCACATAAGACTTTTATGTGCTTCATGTTTTTTGGATCCCACCTAAAATGATCTGTAAAAACGGATGGATGGCTTAGATATACTACAGATATATCAACGTAGCCCCACGGTTAGTACAGCTGAGGCCAGGGCAGCCATCCGCTCTTTAGTTATCACAAAATACTAAACAGTCGCATACACATACGTCCATCCTGACCACCCAAATCGTGGGCCTCACCCCGGACTTGAAATCACATTGATTGAACAATCTTAACCATCTAATTTAGCCATTTCTATTTGAACGGCTAACAATTCCCATTCTCTAATAGATCCTCCAATCACCAACCGGGCTATCCTAACCGTCCAATCAGTCGACGATTTCGCCATATTCATGCATCACGTGCCACTTTATTGACTTGTCACAACTTAATTGTGTCAATCACGTGAATGTGCAGTTTCATGCACTGTGATAAGCTCCCACCGACGCATCTTGTCTTACCTAATACGTCGACTCTATTGTATACTCCCCATGCGTTGTCCAATAATCTGGGCCACACATGTGTCAGACAGCGATAATAGACCCAATCTGCACCATACATCTGTTAAAGACCGATTGCTTGTGAAAATATATGCCGGAAAATGTGGTGTTTTCTTTTATGATTGCAATATAGAAATATCCCATAAACTTCACATCATGCTGTCATTAGAGTCTACATGAAAGATTCCAGATATCGATATCGAGATGGGAAAGGGTTGGCTACTCCCCCTGCCACCAGCCCCTGCCTGATGGTAGGTGCTCTGTGAGCCCAGCCATGATGATTTATGTGTTTCCTCCATTTTTAAAAATCATTTTAGAGATTCATACAAAAACATGAGAGATATAAATCTTAGGTGGACCACACCACGGGAAAACAATAGTGATTGGATATCCACCATTAAAATCCTCCTAAGGCCCACTGTACTTTTTTATTTGACATCTAATCTGTTGATTAGGTCATACAGACTCAGGTGAAGGTAAAAAAACAAAGATAAGCTTGATTCAAAACTTTTATAATCCCCAAAATGTTTTTAATGGTCGATGTTCATTCAACAATGCTTCCTGTAATGTGGTCCACTTGAGATTGTGATATACCTCATTTCTGATCTTACATTATAAAATGATCTAAAAAAATAAATGAGCAGCATGGATGAAGCACATACATCATGGTGGGTCTCACGGAGCACCGACCATCAGCCACGGAGACGGTGGCAGTGGGAATAGTCAATCTGTTCCCAAATTAATGACACCAAACCACTCATTAGGTAAGACGTCTACTCATGGGGTGAAGAGGTGCATCTCACCATTCCATACGGGCAATGTGTATATTTCATTCCTTATGCATGATGGGCCGACGTGGCACTTTTTCTTCCGTGTCGTAATAGTGCATCCAACATTCTGCTCGACACGATTCACGTCTAATTATGTGATGCATGACTAATATCTTTGTGCAACCCACACTTGAAGTCTGTGATTCAGGTAATCTAAGTCATCCAATACATTGGTTCCTACTATGAGTGGACCATGTCTCGAAATTCTCCAGCACAGGGAAATCCTAACCTTTTAATTTATGGCCTCAAGTACAAAAACAACACAACAGTCGATATTCAACTCAACAGTCCTGACATTGGTACCTCTGAACTTCTAAATTTTAAGGATTTTTGGAGCCTGCACCATCCACAGTAGGACTCAACAGATCAACGGTCTGGATTGTTGCATGCCATAATGATAAATACCATTCTCACAATTTCTGGACAGGGAAATTTCTCAGGAAATTTTCAAATTTTGATGTTTTCTCGATAATTATCAGGAAAATGTTACCAAAATTTTTAAAAAATATTTATCATAACTTAATAATAAAATTAATATTTAAATAACAAATTCCTAACTTTTTTATATTTTTCAAATTAATGTCATTATAATGTCACAATAAAAATGCCATATTTCAAAATCAGTTAATATTTTGAAAAATCATATGATAAAACTATTTATGGATTTTTGGCAATATTATTTCCAGAATTTTAAAATCGCAGCAATATTTGTCACATTGGTATATATTGTTCAAAGATACAGGGCTACATGTCACATCTCATTGGCATTGTGACATTTGGCCCCTTCCACCGTATGGTAGCAATTTCATGTATGCAAGAAAGAGAAAATAAGTATATACTTTTACATTAAGGGCTTGTTTTGTCATAGCATCATTTGCACATGTAATTTGCAATTTTACTTGCCCTACCATTCAAGTGTTAAATAAAAGAGTCACATCAACCATGAACTAGAAGTCATTTCATATAGGAAACTATATATATATATATATATATATATATATATATATATATATATATATATATATATATATATATATGTAGAGAGAGAGAGAGATGCTCATTCGTGAATATGTGATATTCGAAACTCCCAAGCAGTTTTTGAGAACTAACCTCACAAGTGACGTCTGTATGCAATCCAAATAGTCAACTAGGTGAGTCATATGATGAAACTCTTATCATCCAAAACTAAATCTGATTCAAAAATCTAGTGGGCCATATCGAAGTGAGAGGCAAATCAAAGGAGAGAATTTTATCTCAATTTGCTAAGGCCCACCAAATTTCTGAATCAAGCTAACTTTTGGACCTTAAGACTTTCATGAGGTGATTCATCTAGTGACTGTTCAGATTTTATGCTCACATCAGGTGTCAAAAAGTGCTCACAAGATCTCATCTCATGAGAACCAGTTTGCAAGTGAGCATGTCACTATGTGTGTGTGGTCTACGTGGCCCCATAAGGTGATGTGGTTATGGTAGGAGCCCGGATGAGAATAAGAAATTCTAGCCCTGAATTCACTTTTTCATTTTTCAGATGACGAAAATGTCAATTTACCACAGTTGCCCCTTTAGAGCAAGCTCTCGCCTCGGAAAGTGAAGTGTACTTTTAAAATAGACATGGGCTCCATGCAAAATTGAAATTCAGTCCATCCCTTGGATGATCTGATCCGTTCATTTTAATTAGATAGTCGTAAACCCCACGAAATGGTCTTTTCAGTTATATGTTTGAAACTATTTATGGCCTACAATAACACTAAAATATTGTATGTTAATGATGAACTACTTTATCCCGTGTGGTCCATCTGCGATAAGCTTTATTCTCAAACTTGGGCTGATGATATGAAATTAAAACCCCATATATGTTGACGGGATGGATGCCATGCCCCGAAATTCGGTGCCTGAGTTGGTCAAACTTGACTCCGAATCCCAGGTCTTAGTATCCAAACATCCACAACCGCATTTAATGAAGAAAAAATCATTACAATACACAAACATTCATCCAATAAAATGTATAACATTATCAGTTTAGACTCACTTTTGAATTTCTACTATACATTTTTTTTTTCAAATCCAAATAGAGATAATAACTACAACTAAGCCGATGGTTAGATCTTCACTCTACAATATTATTTTCTAAATTTTAAAATCTCGACAATATTTATCACATTGGTGCATATTGTTCAAAGATGCGAGACTACATGTCACATCTCGTTGGCATCGTGACCTTTAGCCCCTTCCAGTGTATAAAAAATGGTAGCAATGTCATGTGCGTGCAAGAAAGAGAATAAATATACTTTGACATTAAGGGCTTGTTTTGTCGGAGCATCATTTGCACATGCAATTTGCATTTTTCATATTATAACATCCTGGATTTTCACTGTTTTGGATTTTCAAAAATCCTTGAATTTTTTTAATATAATTAACTTATATTATCACTTACTGGCCATTAGCACTCAATGTTAGTTTATACACGGGTGGTATCAGTAAAGAACCGCACAAGTCCGATTAATCAACCGTCGGAAGCCAACAAATCTGCCTGATCACTTAAACACCGAATTTAGCCACATGATTTGCTCACACAGAGCCTAAATCTAACCGACCCACACTGATTAATTAAGGCAATCATAACTAAATTAAAAAATCTATTCGAAGCCGAGTTAGATAAGACCCGGATCTTGACTAATGGATCAAATCAACCCCGTTACTCTTTTAGCCTAAAACCGGCAGTTTAAAGTAATCATGACCAAATCTCCACTTTCACTAGTTATAAATAGGCCACATTATGAACATAGTTAATCCAAATCCTAATCATTCCCCACGAGAAATCTCAATACCTAATTCATTCCAAAAATGCCCCGATTTTCCAAACAAGCTCTATACCGCTCATTAGTGGGCCACTAGTTCTAAAACTATAGAATAATGTCCATCTTACTGGGCTCGACGTCCATTGCGGGAGTCGGACCAGGGTAGTGTCAAGAACCGTTTAACTTGAGCCGAAGGACGAGTGCATGAGAAGTGCAAATACCCTGAAGGAATAAGCTGAAACTTAAGTGAATTGGGTCGGCCACTCTTATGTGAAGTTGAGAATTTCGGACTGTTGGTTTACGACCAAACTTCACACGTAAAGTAAGGATATTTCCCTACTTATATCCATATAATCGTAGTCTCGATCGACCATCGGTGACCGTTGAACAGACTTCTAATCATATTTGTCGATCAGCGCATCCAAATGGTAGGCCGATCATGTCCATACATAGATCATCATTAAGGCTAACTATCATACGGTGTATATCGACATGTATACCCCATAATGGGCCCTAGAGGTTAGAAAAATCCTCCCATAGGGCTAGTACTATTAAGGCCATTTACACCAAATCTGACACTATATAAGGGCCTCATTTGAGCACCCCATCTCTCCATACGAATTTACATCCTTCAAGGGAAAGAAAGAAAGAAAGAGAAGGAGAAAGAAGAAGAGAAGAAGAGTAAGAGTATGGTGGGGAA